>NW_023601294.1:0-21297 GCF_014898055.3 Talpa occidentalis | reverse complement strand
GGCTTGGGTCAAAATAAGGAGGTTGTAATGTATGGGGAATATAAAAATAAAATTTAAATTAAAAAATAGGAAGGGGATATTATCATGGGTTACACAACTCCTTTTGTACTAACAGAAATGCAAAAGTTCCTCTCATTTACGACATTCTTTAAGCATTTTTTTAATATTTATTTATGGAAGAACTGGGATATAGGCCAGATGTGCAGGATGGTGTGAAGATTCACCAGAGACAGGTGGGGAACAGAACAGGCATATTGACAATATACACTGCTGAGGGGAGCAGCAGAGTATATCCTCACCCGCCGGTCAGGATCAAACCAAGGATACAGAGTCTTCGGACAGACTCACATTGCGGCACTCCAACCCCTTGCACACCAGGAGGCCCTTCTTTAAACATTTTTTAAACTAAGTTTTGCTGACATGAATCTTGAGACATTGCAGATTAGAATGATGGCAAGAGACTGAAATGCTCTGAGAATTTCTTGAAGCTTATTAGAGATTCTGGTGGAGGGTGCTGTAGCATTCTCTACTTGATTAAAAATTCCCACCACTAGCCTCTGAAGAGGCCTTGTGATCAGGGTCAGACTCAGAAGAGTCCAGTAAATTTTTTTAACACACTCATGTAAGGGAGCACTAAGTTGTTCTTTATATTGTTTTGAGGGGGTAGGATTATTACCCACAGGATGAAGAGTTTATTGTTTTAGAAAAAGCTTTTACAGGATTAACAAACTTACAGACCTTATAACATACTTACTTATTTATACTAACAAAGATTTTAAGAGTGGGTTCGTCTTTCTGCAAAAAATTTAGTTAATTACCGGTGTTTGTTGAACAACACAATTTTTACCTTTAAGAAAACACATTTAAACATTAAATATTAACACCCATCTTAAAACCTAAAGACTTGTATCTTTTAAATTAAACATTGAATTTACACTAGTTTACCTAATTTAGATCATGATCATAATTGGGGGTTTTGTATAGCTGCCATTTATAGTTAATCCTCCCGAGGTAGAAGACAAGGACAACATAGATTCCTTGATTTTTATATAAAATTTTGGCCGGGCCTCCCCGGTGGCGCAGCAGTTGAGTGCTGGGTTGCAAAGCTGCCCGCCACCTCTGTGGCGCAGGTTGGATCCCTGGCTGCTCCCTGGCCACCAGAGGAGGGTCCCACATGGCGCGCAGACCTCTCCTGCCACACGCTGCTCCCCTCAGCAGTGTACTTCGGTCCTTCTGCCTGCTCTGCTCCCCGCTCTGGCTCTGGTGAATTCTCTCACCCTCCTGCACTTCTGAGTACCCAGTGATTGTATAAATAAATAAATAAATAAATCTTTAAAAATAAAAAAAATATATATAAATAAAATTTTGGCCATGTGTTAATTTTAAGAAGTCAAATTATTTATTTTTAAAGGTTTTTTTTTATCTATTTATATACCTAAGAACTAGGGTGTAAGCCAGATGTGTGGGGTGAAAAGACCAACCTGAGAGTGGTGAGAACAGACGATCTAACGAAACATGCTGTTGGGAAGAAGCCAGCTGAGACAGGAGAGGCTGGCTGTGTAATGTGGGCCAACTCCCCAGCCAGGATCTAACCCTTGCTGTACTGGCCTGAGATAGCTCAACAGTACCCTTGCTGTACTGGCCTGAGATAGCTCAACCCCTGTATTACCAGGGAGCCCAATACATCAAGATTTTTTAATGAGATAGAAGTTAAAATCCTTATATAGATAAAGTGTTTATTTTTAACAATTACTTAAGACTAAGGGCCCAAGGTCACCAAAATTTTAAAGACAGGCAGTTGTTACTAAGTTTGAGATGCTAAAATATTTTAAAGTTTGTATTTTTAAGAAATAATCCTTTGGCTTTATATTGTTTTTGCTTTATTTTATTGAGACCAAACATTTTTAAGATAATGGAACAATTTTTGTGGACCATGCATGGGGAAAACAGGAGAAGAGAGGTTAAGATCTTTTATCTGAAGGGGTGTGAGATTATCACTCATTTTCTAAGAGAGAGAGTAAAGATTTAACTGAAAAACTCACTGAAGAAAGTTAACATCACAGACTCTGTCTGTGGCCTTTCACCAGGCTGATTATCATCACAGAGTCTGGCTCTGTGGCCTTTTACCTGGCTGATTTGGAAGAAAGTAACATCACAGACTCAGAATCTGTGGGCCTTTTACCAGGCTGATTTGGAAGAAAAAGATAGGAAAGACACAACTGAAAACACCTTCTTACCGCTTTGTTGGAGACTCTGGGTCTGTGAAGCCTTTTGGCCAGGCTTGAGAGGATGTCCAATTCCCGTCTCCAGGCTTGAGAAGCTGGGTGTGGGGTCCCTGTTTGGGAGTCATTTGTTGCATTAGGCAACATCACACTGATAAAGAAATGGGAGTCATGGAACAGGCTACATAATGCAGGATATTGCTGAAGAGCAAGATCCTGACCTTTTATTGACCCACGGTATTGGTTGTAAGGGTGAAGAGCAAAAGGAGATTAAGGGCATGGAGATGATAGAAAGGGGAAGGTGTAGAAGATTAGAGATTGTGAGTCTGCCCTCCAGGCACTTTTTAGCTACTTCGTGACACACCCTAATCCCCAGCCATTGTTCTAATCTTATCGACAAGGCATTCCACTGATCAGCTTCTGGGGTCCCTTGTCAATACATCAGTCCTTGGCCAGGGCATTCCTGGCCATATCTCGTGATATGTAAGTCAGGAGACGTGTTATGCTTTATTTTATTTTATTTTTTTGCACATTTATTTACTTATGAATACAAGAGCTCGGGCACAAGGCAGAGATGCGGGGTTGGGGTAAGGGAATTCACAAGAGACAGTGCGGGGAACAGAACAGGTGGACTGACTGAAATCCACTGCTGAGGGGAGCAGTGGGGAGACAGGAGAGGTCTGTGGCTCCCCGTGGATCACCTTCCTGGCTGGGGATGGAACTTGGGCTCCAGAGGCTGCAGATGGCTTCACAGTGTGGTGCTTAACCCCTTCCCCACCAGGACGGCCCCTAGTAATGCTTTTATATCAGCTTCAGGTAAGGGGATTTTTAAGAATGGTTTAAAAAATAATCTTTCCCAGAAATTTAAGCCACTTTGTTTGGCCTTTTAATGACTAGCGGATAACGTAGGGTCACAGTATTTTGGGCGAGGAGGAGGCATTTGTCTGCATCTGTGTTTATTTGGGAGCCATCCCGCCAGTGCCTGCATCTGGGGGGCCATTGCCTCTGGGACCCCTGCGCGCCCAGCCCCACACAGCACACCTGGCTGCACCTGTGCGCTACTGCACGTGCACGCTCGTTCAGGCCCTTCTGGCCCATGCCTCCGGGTGAGGTTCGGCTGGGTGAGCCTCGTCCCTCAGGAACCCGTAGGGGCGCCTCTGCCCCTTGACCTGGGGAGCCTGCAGCAGGGAGCAGACTGGTGAGGCCCAGGGAGGGAAGGCACTTGGGCTCGGGGAGGCACATCTGGCCTGCATCCTGGTTCTTGTATAAATAAATAAATCTTTTTTTTTAAATTAGCCTTTTTCTAATGATTCCCAGGCAGCAGGCTTAATTGCTGCACTTACCAGAGAAAATCCCTGGAGATCTAGAACAATTGGTGAGGAGAGGATGCCTCGGCAGTGCCTGCAGCATTGTTCAGGTGAGACCCGCCTTTAGGACCATTTATTTATTTATATTGTCTTAGGGTCTTCCCTTTCCTCAAGCTCATCTTGTTGTAGAGCAACCCCGATACAAAACGGGGTGCCTGACTGTGGGTCCTCACCCGTGCACTTTAAAGGACTTATCAATGTTCTACTGCAGGTGCATGCTAAAGGTTAATAAAAGGTTTATTTACAAGGGAAGGGGAAATGAGGAAATGTACAGCTCAGGGAGAAAAGTGGGAGACAAAGTTTTAAATGAGTCCTACCCAATCCGCCAATCAGGAATCCCAAAATGGCGCTCTGAGAGCTGGCTGCGAGCCAGGAGTTGTGTAGCCAGGAGGCAAGCGAAAGTGAGCCATCCCAAGGCCCACGTGTTTGGTTTGTATATCCAACCTGGCTGCCCAACTCCACCCTCAGGTCCCAGCCACTCTCCCTTTGGTGGTGATGGGATTTGTCTTTCTCAATGTCCTGATGGCTTTAGTCTGGAGTGGGAGTAGAGTCCACAAAGCCTGTATAGGATTAGCTCAGGACATCCTTTCCCCCTAACAATTCTCCCCTTTCACTTTTTGCCACCATTTCCATGGTGATGAAGATCAAACATATGGATGCTGGGATATAGTCTCAGATGAATATTTTCCAGGGTTCCAGTGTGAAAGAAAACCAGTCCCTCCAGTTATTGTCCATTGTGGAAAGCAAATGTCCTCCAGTCCTGGAAAAACAGTTCATCAGTCCAAGCCGAAAGAAAACATCTGGAGGCATTAGCCAGAACAAGACAGCAAATATATCAAAATCACAGGAAAAAAAAATCTTAAATTGGTTCAACTTTGTAAAAACAAATTCTCTCAACCTTGATCCCAATTTTTTTTTTGAACAGCATAGCAAAAGTTTGCAAACTAAATCTACTTTTAAACCATATTGCCTATTTTTGCATAAAATCACAGGGCAGAATAACTAAGCAGCATTTTTGGCTGGCTTCATTGGGATACTCCATATAGTATTCAGAGCGAACTGTTGACATCCGGTCCGTGTAGGCTTCTGGAACAAGTTGGTCTCATCAGACTCCACCTGGGCTTTCCTCTTCTCGAGGGTACCAGGGACTTTTCGTTGGCTGGGCTGTCCAGTCCTGCCAATGGAGGCAAGCTTCCTCACCTTCTTTGGAGGTCTCTGGAACCCTACAAACAAAGCAAACAGGTTCTCCTCTTCTTGGTTCAACTCTGTTTCAACTTTCTGGAAGAACTCCACACAAAGCCAGACAATGAAACTTATGTCCAATTTTTTTTCAGTTTAAGCAAACAAAATCCCTATGGAAGTTATGCAAAAACAGACTCTGAGATAAGTAGTAAAACATTACTACCACTATTTTTATGCTGTGTTGGTATCAAGGGGAGAGAAAATGCAAACACAAGTTAGCTTTGTTGGAAAAAAAATTGCAACCTTGCTGCAGATCCTGGTCACCAAAACAAGAAAACTTTGTGGATTTAGAACAAAATGCAAAAAAAAATCATCAGTATTATGTCAAAGAAAACAGTAAATATCAGGTGTATTTCCAAGTCTATTCAGTCCTTAGTAGGAAAGTTTTACTGTCAACAGTTCCATCAATAGGAATCTGTTGAGACCTTTTCTCCCTATATTTCCAGAAACAATTTCTGTAGATATTAAACAATTCAAGTATACAATATTACAAGGTGACAATCATCATTGACAATTTACATCCATATCAGGTCATGGTGTTACCCTTTTTCCCAAATGACAATGCTTCCCTTCTAGTTTTACTCTACTAGGTTAGCCAAATAGAACAAATTCATCCAATGCCTTTCCCAGGAGGAAAGGGAGAAACTTTGTGGAGTGTCTCAGGAGCTCTACTGAGGTTCCACAAAATTTCCTGGCATCAGCCAAATGACAGGCTACCAAATTTGTACTTGAATTTAGATTTCTGGGAAGCTTTGCCATAAGTATCAGAAAAATAATAGAAAAAAACAATATTCAATCTCTATGAAGGCACCGGCTTAGTTCAGTAGCACAATGTTGACAATCAAACCATAACCTTTAGTTTTTCTCATAAATGGAGACTGTTTTTTTTTCCCAACGTCTATGGGCACCATGTGTATCAATTTTTCAACCACTGCAGGTCAAGACAAGGACACAAGGAAAGGACATACAGACATACAACATATAGACACAAAGAGCTCTTTAGTTACCACGTATCACGCGTGGGATATCTCATACAACTGCAGTTTCACTCATAGGCCAAAGTAACAAAAACAAGCAGAGAAAAGAAAAAAATCTCAAAGTTAAAAACAAAAGTTAAAAGGAAATACCAAAATCAAGATTGAATGCCTTTCTGTGTAAAAAAAATACTGGCAGCATATGCATGATCCTAGATGTTATTTCGCGTCTCCTAAACTTTGAAAAGAAGAAGATTGGTTAGAGCATGTTAGTTTTCTCAGGGTTTCTTCAGAAAAAGTGAGTCCTTGGGTATCCTGAAACAATAACTGGAAAAGAAGTCAGGAATATTCAACTTTTTGTCTGTTTTTTAAACAAATATCTCAAGTCCTCAATGGGTTCACAAGATCAATGGGACTTTGTCTCTGGGTCAGTTCCTCCTGGGGCTTTCTTTAGATCTAGTGGAGCCTTTGGGCATCCCTATTCTGCATCTGAACCTTCTCTATGAACTATCATTTGTCTCCTCTCCTCTGCACTGGGCTCTAGATTCCTTCTACTCTGTCTATATTCCCTCCTATCTTCACCTGAGGCTCTACCCTGTGCTGCCATTTGTCTCCTTCCCTCTGTACTGGGCTCTTGATTCCTTCTCTGTCTGTATTCCCTATCATCATCTGAGCCTCTACTCTGTGCTAAAATTTGTCTTCTTTCCTCTCTCCTTGGTTCCTGGTTTTGTGTACTCCTATATTCGCTCCTGTAACCCCTACGTGAATCATCATATTGTGGGGTTCTCTGTCTTCTATCCTGCCTTCTATAATTATTGCGTCTGCCGCTTCCCTGTAATCTGGGACAATTGTACTTCCAATGTCCCTCTTCCCTACAGAAAGCACACTGATTTCTTCCTAGGGGTTCGTGTCTCTGTCCATTATTGTTTCCCTGAAACCCTGTTCTGTGTTCTCTTTGTAAGAAAACAGTCACAGGTTTCGGTCTCCTGTCCTCTCTATTATTATAAACCCTAAATGCCAAGTCCACTACCTGGGACGGACTCATCTCTGTGACGCCATCCACCTTAGCTAACTTTTTCTTTATGTCTGGGGCACTATGGGTAATGAAAGCCATAGTGATCAGACGAGCATTTTCTGGGGCATCTGGGTTTATATCTGTGTGGTTAGTGTAAGTTTGAATAATTCTCTCAAGGAACTCTGACGGATCCTCATTAGCTCCTTGCTCGAGTTGCAATATTTTGTAAAAGTTCTCTTGTTTGGGGATCCCCTGCTGCAGTCCTATCAATAAACATTTTTTATACAGCTCCAGCATTGCCGTTCCTCCATTATTAGGGTCCCATCCAGGATCTTTCTCTGGGACAACAACCTCTGGCTCTGGGGACTGCCTATCCTGTTAGTGGAGACGGTCAGCCTCCTCCCTGGCTTTCCTGAATACCATTCTCTGCTCATCCAGAGTTAATAAAGTATGCAGCATGGACTGTATATCTGCCCAGTTAGGGCGGTGGGAGACGAAGATAGAGGCAAACAAGTTTGCCATCCTCTTAGGAGCCTGCCGGTACGAGGGAACAGAGCTCCTCCAATTTAGGAGGTCCACAGTATTGAAAGGATGGTGCGACCAAAAGTACCCAGCAGATCTCCCATGTTCATTTAAGCCACCCATTGGCATCTGGCAAAGGGAAACTGCCCTGCCTCAGGGTGATCCTTCCTGCCAAAATGGGTGCCGAGTCTAGTGTGGAGAGGAGACGCCATTTTGGTGTCCTCCCCAGAGGGCAGTGGAGGCTGTGAAGCCTCAGGAGTCTGCACGGGAGGGGCCTTGTCACATGGAAGAGGATTTTGTCCTGATGTATTTATAGTATTTAAAATATGATGCTCCTCCTCTTCTAACTCTGCCCACTGACAGTCCTCATGGAAAGGGGAAGGTTTATCCTTTCTCTGTGTCATCAGCCAAGCCTCCGCCATATATCCAATTTATGGAGGGTGGCCTCTATCCTGTCCTGCATACTTTTAAAGGCTTGATCTTGTATGCTTTTATAAACTGACTCAAAGATGTTATGGTTCTCATCCCTCATGCACTTAATAGTTAAATCAAAGGCCTGATTTTGTTGTTGTATGGTCACATTAAAAGCCTGAATTTGTTGTTGCATGGCTAAGTTAAGAGCCTGAATGTGTTGTTGCACATTCTCAGTATGTAAAGTAGAACATCTACCTCTCACAGAAACAAGAATGTAGCAAATTGCGCTTACACATATTACCAAAAAAAAACACTCAGAAGCACAGACTGTAAAGGGATGGCTTGTAAACCACCCATGTATATATACAATAGTAAAATCACGTGCCATACACCAGGCTTCATCAAATTATTTACATTAATGAAACTGGTGGTGATATTTAATGGAAGAAGGCTACTTAAATTTAAGGCCAGAAGGAAACTGAAAAAAACTCAGGCTAGGGATGAAACTGTATAGGCTCATGGTTGAGGCCATATTTGAGTCAAAAATGCACCCACAAGGGCTGTACGCACAGGGTAAAAACAAACTTTCAGGACTTGAGACAAATATTATACTGTGAGTCCTGCAGAACTAGTGTGCTTATGGTGACCAATGCAAGGAATGTTACTCTGGGCTGGTCAACCACGGGTGTAACTTGGAAACCACGGTGGGTGCCAGACTGTTGTAGAGCAACCCCGATACAAAACGGGGTGCCTGACTGTGGGTCCTCACCTGTGCGCTTAAAAGGACTTATCAACACTCTACTGCAGGCACACACAAAAGGTTAATAAAAGGTTTATTTATAAGGGAAGGGGAAATGAGGAAATGTACAGCTCAGGGAGAAAAGTGGGAGACAAAGTTTTAAAGGAGTCCTATCCGATCTGCCGATCAGGAATCCCAAATGGCGCTCAGAGCTGGCTGCAAGCCAGGAGCCATGAAGCCAGGAGGCGAGCGACCGTGAGCCCCCCAAAGCCCACGTGTTTGGTTTTTATATCCAACCTGGCTGCCCAACTCTAACCTCAGGTCCCAGCCACCCTCCCTTTGGTGGTGATGGGATTTGTCTTTCCCAATATCTTGATGGCTTTAGTCTGGACTGGGAGTGGAGTCCACAAAGCCTGTATGGGATTAGCTCAGGACATCATTTTTCCCTAACACTACTCCCCGCTCTGGTTCTGGTGAATACTCTCACTCTCCCCCGCTTCTGACTGTACCCACTGCTTGTATAAATAAATAAATAAATAAATCTTTTTTAAAATTGAACTATTTCTTTTAATACACACACACACACACACACACACACACACACACACACACACACAGATATATCCCAAATTCTAATATCTAAATCCAGAGTCCCCGCAGAAGGGCGATACCGACTAGTTCTCTTCTCCAAATGAGCGAGAATCCCTATTGTGAGACTTAGCCACTATTTCTCCATTTTGTGTATAACCGCCATTTTAGTATTTTAAGTTTTGCTTACTCAAGACTAATTAGCCTGCATTCCAAAGAGGGTTTATGACCCCCACCCCACTCTGGTCTTATTTCTGATGGCCAGCCACAGTGGAGTCGAGTAATGGGTCTAATTGGCCATAAAATAGAACTGAGCAATGCAGGCCACTGATGGGGTCAAACTAGCCATAAAATAACTGTGTACCCACCATTATTAAGAAATGCACCTGTGTAATCAATGAATGATGCACCTATGTAACTAATGAATGACTGCCAACATGATTTAATTTTTAGAAATCTACTTGTATCCCTATATAAGATCCCTGTCTCCTTTGTTCAGGGCTCCCGACCTCCACCCTTACATCGGTGCGTGTCGAGGGCCCGGTCTCGAGCCCATAATAAACTCCTTTGTGTTCTTACAGCGGTTGTCTGTGTGTCCTTGGGGGCTGCACTGGTCGACGCTGGGCACAACACCTATTTCAGAAGGTTCTTGCCTCCACGTTATTCTATCTCCCCATCTTCAGGGCTCTGACGTCACACACTCCCGTTCCTGCTCCCCCTCTGAGCGGCCCCCCACGGCTCTCTGGGCTGCTTCCCCTCCTCGCCCAGCTGACTCGCCCCTCAGCAGCGACCAGGTGACCCCTGCGCCTCCCGCCGGCCCTGGCGTCTCCGCCCGCCAGGGTCCCGCCTCGGCCGCCCCGCCCCTCCGCGCCACCAGGCCGCGCGTGCTGCTGCCCCGCCCCTAGCCCCCTCTCCCACTGCGAGCCTCTCCGTCCTCGGCCTTGCCCCGCCCCCTGCGCGTGACGTCCCGTCCCGGCGCACTGACGCGAGAACGCGGCGGGAGCGGAAGTGGTGGAGCCCCGGCCTCCAGGAGCGCCCAACCCAGAGAGCGGGCCGCGGGCCGAGGCAGGAGAAGCCCCGGGGGCGAAGCACAGGAGGCGGGGAAGTGCGGGGAGAAGCTGAGCAGGTCAGGGGAGGGCGAGGACATCTCCCTGCCCGCGGCTGACGGACGAGCGGTGAGTCAGGGGACCCAGGGCTGGGCGGGCGGGCTGTGGAGAGCTCTGCGCGGGTCATTGGGGTCCTGGAGGAACATGGGGTCAGGACATTCCTGAGTGTGACCCTGTGGGTGCGCGGCACCCCTGAATCCCCCGAGTTTGCTCCCAGCGCCTCCCTGCTGCACTGATCAACCCCCGGATGGGTTTTTCTGGGCTCTCGGTTCTGTTCCATTGATCTGTGTGTTTTATCTTTGTGGACTTAGGATATAATTTGGAGAATGTATTGTAAACTTTTCTGGGGCTGACATCCCCCTCCCCACGCCAGGTCCAGCAGGCAGGAGGGCAGAGCCAGTCCCAGTCTCCCAGGGTGCAGGTTCTGACCCAGTGGGTTGCATGGTGCCTGGGGCTCTGCAGATCTCACGGGGTCTGAGATGCTGCCCGTGCTGGGCCTGGGCCCACGTCTGAAGGGTGAGGCATCACTTACCTGTTGTCCAGCTGATGTGGCCATTCAGAGCCTGGAAGAGGGAACTTTGACACCTAGAAACTGCCTCATGAGGCGACATCAGACTCCCCTTGAATAGAACCAGGCTTTCTTGAGCCTTGAGTGACCAAGAGCCACTCGGCTGCCACACTCTGGCTACAATGTCTGGTTTTCAAAAATGGGTTTGTAGTCACCATTTCAGTGTATTGAAACCTGTGACCATCTCTTTATCACTAAAGGACACCCCCAAGATTCCCACAGCAGCTGGATACTATCACCAATGGGGATGGAAGGTCCTTCATGGGGAATCATCTGAGACACGGAAGGGCCCATTCCTAAGCTCTTGAGGTCTTTTCTCTACTGATACCTGGCCCTAAGAGGATCCCTCCTGTATTAGAGCGTGAATAAGCCACAATCACTCATTCACCTGGGAAGTGGACATTTTGTCGATAATCTTTTTAATATTTATAATCTGTTAAGCTGATATTACCTCCTCGATCATAAATCCTTTTATGCTTGCTTTGGAGAGAAGTTGAACAGGTCGGGGAAGGGGAAAGAAATCGATGTTTATTGAGCACCTGCTGGAAATTACCTGACCCTGTGCAACAAGTTCATTACTTTAGTTATGTGATCTCACTGATGGCACTGTAGAGACACTCCTACTCCGTAGTTGAGAAGCCTAAGGTCCAAAGGAGACAAAGAACTTGTGTTAAGATCATACAAATAAGGACAAAAATCAGGGATTTTTGGTCTACATATTTTCAGCCAAATCAGAGATTGTCAAATGAGGCTAAACTGTAAACCCCCTGAAGGCCAGCTGGAGGGGAGGAGTGTGGGCAATCCTGTCCATCCTCAGAGCAGCTCCATGGGTGTTGGGCTTCCTCCTTCATAAGGAAAGAGCCTCAGATTAAAATAAAAGTTTAATGTATCATTGTGTTACATGCAGATGCTGTCTTTAATGTTGCACATGATTTCCTTAATAGTTTTAGAAATAGCTCTAATCCCAAATGTGATTGCTACTCATAAGAGACTGCATTTCCAAATAGCCTTTTTTTGTAATTATTCCCATACAGCAGGCTTAGCTGCTGTACCTACCAGAGGGAATTCCTGGAGATCTAGAACAAGTGATAAGAAAGCAATGCCTCAGCAGTGCCTGCAGTATTATTCAGGATAAGACCACCCCCTTTGATTGTTAATGATTTGATCTATCTCATCTATAGAAGTGGGAAACACACTAGAAGCAGTGACTGGTGTCCTCAGGATGTAGGTATTCATGGTGATTGTTTTGTTATTCATGATTCCTCTGTTGACAAGTTTTTCAGTGAACTTGTGTCATTTTGTGATTAGATTTTAAAAAGTTTATGTAGTTCTAAAGTTTTGATTCTTGCACATTGCTCTTAGTAATTTTCAGTATTGAAGAGCACACATCCATTCTTTGAAATGATCTCGATTATGTTTGTCATTCCAATGAACTGAATGTGAAGTTGAGTGTGAAAATGTATGTCCTACTTTAACAAAATGCACTGGAGAGCGAGGCAGCACTCCCGCCTGCCTGTGACTGTGTAGGTGTTTCTTTTCACAGACCTTTTGTGTTTGCAGTTCTCTCTGCCTGCTGGTGTCTGTGCACTGTCCTGTACTTGCCTTCACTTTTAAATTGTCCTTTGGATATAAACAAAATACAAAACAATTCTCTGGAGATAAAAATAGGTCTATTTCATCGTGATACATGTTCTTAAACATATTGTGACAAGCGTTTCTCTATCCCAGCACCAGCTGTGATCACCTCCTATCTTCATTAGGTTTGCCATAGTGTGGGTAGGGCCAGCTCCAAACAGCAGCCTTAGCAAAATAAATTTCTTTTCTATAATAGGTGTACTTACACTGCACCAAATAAAAGGTGGTGCAGGCACACCTCGAAGATATTGTTGGTTCATTTCCAGAATACCACAACAAACCGAATATTGCATAAATAAAGTCATTACTTTTTTGTTGGTTTCCTGGTGTGAATGAAAATTGTTTGCTCTATATTGTCATCTATTAAGTATGCAGTAGTATTTTGTCTAACGAGAAAATAGCCTAATTAGGTATCACCGAGACATGAGGTGAGTATATGTTTTTTGGGAAATGGTGCTGCTGGACTTAGCCCAGTCCAGGTTTCCACACATCTTCAATTTGTGAAAAGCAGTATCTGATAAAGCAAAGCAAGCAGGATGGGGTGTGCCTTTATAGACACTTCTGAGAACAATCCTTTGGGTTTTAATAAAGTATACACATCTGGATAAGTGGACTTCAATTTAATGATGATGTCTATACGTAACTATTTTTTTCAGCAGTGATGTCAGCACGGGAGGGTGTGTATTCTTTTCCATGATAGAAAGTACTCTGAACACTCAAGATAGTGAACAAGGGTTAGCTAAATGCCTGCAGTCTGCCAGGGACTGGGCTATACACATAGCCTCTTTAAAATTTATTGTGGTCTTTTAAAAATGTCAAAAACTTATAGCTATCATTGGTTGAATCTCAGTTGTAAGTAGAAAATAGGGAGTTTAGTTTTTATTATGCTATTGAACAACTACATAGGAAGCACATATGACTTGGCTTCTGCCTAAGTTCTTCCCCAGGCTGTAAATCCATGTGTCTGCAGTGAGGTAGCCAGTACTCCCTGCCACCACACTCTGATCATTTTGCTCCCCAAACTGGACATTACTGTTGACATTTGGGATCATGGTACCACTGCTGTGCTTTATTGTTTTGAATCATTGGTGTATTGTTATTTAGTTTTTTAAACATTTATTTATGCAGAAAAGATCTGGGGCACAGGCCAGAGAAGCAGGGGTAGGAGGATCACGAGAGACAGAGCGGAGAACAGAACAGGCAGACCAATTGAAATACACAGCTGAAGGTAGCAGCGAGTGAGACAAGAGAGGTCTGCCTTGCCAGGTGGGCTGCCCTCTGGCTGGCCAGGAATTAAACTCATGCTGCAAAGGCTGTGGACCCTCTCATAGTGCGGTGCTTAACCCTGTGTGCCACCAGGGTGGCCCTAGATTTATTTTTTTAATATTTTATTTTATATAATTCTTACAGCATTCATATTTTTTATTTTTTATTTATGCTTTTTTATTTATTTATGCATACAAGAACTCTACCAATTTCTAATTCAAAGTTTGTTTTTATTTTTGTTTAATGATTTATTTTTGTGTAGAAGACCTGGCGTGCAGGCCAGCAGTGTGGGGTGATGAGAGGATTTACCAATGGCATAGTGGGGAGCAGAACAGATGGATCTACTGAAATACACTGCTCAGGGGAGCAGCAGGTAATACAGGAGAGGTCTGCTGTGACCTCTGTGGGTTGAACTTAGGTCATATTGTGAGCCATTGTGGTGATAGTGGTGAGACTTAAGCCCTAGTCTACCAGGGAGGCCTTCAAAGTTTGTTTTGATGTTGAATAAGCATAATTATTTGTTGAGCTCATTTAATGTTATAGAATACTAATATAGATGTTCAAAAGTTAGTTTTGAAGGTGCACGAAAAATATTTTCATTATGGATCTGATGGTCGGTATTGTCTCGGGGGCTTGTAAATGTTATCTCTGAGACCTGTGGAATTGGTCGTATTCTTTAGATGCAGACTTTACTATTTGAGGCCAAATGAAAAATTGGCATCTTTGATAGAATGGAAGATGTAGTGATCATTTAATTTTACATTAAATAATTTAGAATATTATAATAGCTAATATTCAGAATCATCTGGAATAATTGGAGTGCTGAGTCTGTGTGGGTGACTGTGGCATTATTTTCTTTCTGAGTCCAGGATAATGTATGTGCTATTGCTTGGAAATCCTCAGTGGCCACTTTGTTTTGGTGGGTTTCAAGTGAACCTCCTCTGCTGTTTGTTCCCAATATTTGGTGTTGAGTTTTCATGGTTTCCATATTGTGGAAAATAAGCTAAGGTCATACATGTAACAATACTAAAAGTAGCCTTTCACTTGGGTCTGCAGGTAATGAATTTTATAGAACAACTTGTAGGGTGCTTATTCATCATTAGTGTACACGGAAAGATGGTGACAGTTGCAGTGGCAGGTGCCTGTTTTCCTTAAGTCCAGGAAGAGAACAGGAAGAATCTTTACAATTCAAAGATTATTGTTTATGGATCAATAATTTTTGTACAAGCTAAGCAGCCTGAGGTCTGAGCATCCCTAACATACAAATGCTACGTCCATATTTAAGGAAGATAGTTTTTTTCTGTTTGCAGTGTATCTGGGTGTTTCTGCTGAAATGAGTAAGTCTCATGTGGCCCTGTGTGAACCACCGATATTAAAGAATCTGTAGACGGTACCTTAGTTAGGATTGCAGGAAAATCATCAAGGGTTAGAACGAGTGCTCATTGTGTATGGTTCACTTAAATGTCTGTAATGAAAACTTGCAGGTTTCACTGATTAGGGATGAAAAAGGTTGTGGCTGACACCCCAGGCTGCCAAAACTGCTGCGGCCTGTGTGCTCATGAACAAAAAAAGGGCACTGAGAAGCCAGTGTCTTGTCTTAAGTACCTTCCTGTGTGGAACTCAGAACCCCAAGGAAACTTGGGTGAGTGTCTGAGTTGATGCCTGGTGAGCAGCAGACCAGGCCAGCTTGCCAAGGAGTGGCCCTCAGCCATGTCCCTCTGACACCTTGGGATCACAGAGCTGTAAGCATGAGGCAGCTCGAGTTGTGGCTGCCTAGGCCTTTTCCTATCAGAATAGCATCTGACAATCATATTATTTACTCTCTCAATGACATCTTTTCGAAGTGTGCTTGCCTGCCGTGCAGAAGCTCTTTGCTATGCTATGAAAGTGAGTGTGTGCCTTGATTCTTCCACTCAACAGATCAGGTGGGCACAGCTGACGCCTCTCCCCTGGAGTGGCCACTTCCTAGTCCTGCCAGTTGCTCTTCCTGCTGTTTGCTCATGTTGTCTCCAGAGTGTGCTGACTCAACACAAGTTTTTTTCATTAGTCCCATGTGTCTTGTCTTTCCTCCCTTGTTTGGGGTGCTACAAGGATACAGAAGTACCTTCCTCCAATCCTACATCTTCTATCATCGAGACATTCTCTGTGGTGGCAGTAGTGACTGGAATAGGGTGAAAACTGATTGTTGGAGACAGAGGAAAGGTTGTGTGTGTGTGTGTGTGCGCATGTGTGCGCACATGCGTGTTCGAGAGAGAGAGAGAGGTATGTATACATATAGTGCATCAACAGATAGTTACCTGTGGCATTAAAATTTCCTGATGATTAGGGAAAACATCTGCTTTTTATTTCTTTCCCTTTTTATTTTACTTCCTAAACTTGAGATAGTTTAATTTTTTTCATTTGCTAGTACTGCCAAGCTAATGTTCCTTTTTGAGAGTCTAAAGTATTTATTGCTAATACATAATGGAGCTTTTTGTGTCCTTGGTTCTACTGCAAAGGTAGCATCAGAATCTTGATGAAGACTGACTGGTAGACAGAATGAAACGTTGGCAAGGGTGAGGGGAAGGATGGACTCTCATTCACTCCTGAGGAAAGAATAGCTGCTCTACCATTCCACGGAGAACTGTGGGCTTAGGCAGTCTCTGCTGCCTGTTGTAGTAATTCTATATTTTCGGGAAATGACCTGAGGAAATGCTGAAATAGGAATAAAAATCTTTACGTGTGATCCTGTTGCCCAGCACGGAGACCCTCGGGAGCGGGTGAGGATCCCCGTGTGTCCATGTGACGAGGTGCAGCCCTTAGAGGGGGCCCATGAACGGGGCAGAGGGATGCTGGAGGGTCCTGGGGGAACAAAGGTAGAGAAGCAGTGGGGCGCCCCCCTGGCGGGGAGGCGTGAATCTGTGTCTGGAGAGTGTGACTGCGGCGCTGGGCAGGGCGGGAGCCAGAGGGCGAGGCTGGCGGAGGGGTGCGGGGGCGTCCCGTCGGGGGGTGGCGCCGTCACCCCACGCCCTGCGTGTGCGAGTCTCCCCGTGGACGGGGCGGGCTGTGTCCCTTCCGAGAGAAGTGTGGGGCCCCGGAGCCTGTGCACCCGGCGCCCTGACTCTGACCTGGGCTGCTGGCGGGGGCTGGGGCGCGGGGGAGGCGGAGCCACCAGACCCTGGAGACCCAGGACGCGGGGCCACCTTGTCCCCCAAGCTTCTGGCCGCGCCCGCGTCTCCTGGCTGGCGCGATGGCAGGGACACACAGCGCCCTGACAGCAAAAGGGGCTACAGGCTCCTGCCGTGCCCCCTGAAGGCGCTGAGCTGGGAGGGGGCTGAGAGGAGCTCGGGGGATGGGTCTGCTGGCTTGGGCCTCGCCTGGATCCCCGCACGGGCAAGGCTCCCCACCTGGGTCACCCTTGCTTTAGGCCAGCCCGTGACCTCTACTGGCGCCCATTGAGGGCTCCCCGGGCACGCCAGAACCTGGACAGAGGGACAGTGATCCCTGCTGTCCTGCGGCTCCTGACGGACACCTGTGATAAAGGCCAGTGAGTGGGAGGAAGCACATCTGGGCCAGCATGGACTCCCCCTCGCACCCCCGGGGAGACCCAGGAAAACAGTGGCCGCCAACATGGCCTCGGCCCCTCCTCAATAACATCTTCAACTGCGGACAGGGCAGAGGGTGGGGGTCAGCGCTGGGGGCACGGAAAGCCCAGCAGCCAGGGCGGGGGTGGTGCTGCGTGAGGAGCCACCACCTCTGAGAGGGATGGAGACGTTGGGCAGCTCATGCAGCTGAGAATCCGGAGCCTCCACCCAGATGGGGTGTCCCTGTATTCCCGGAATGTGTCTTGCAAAAGGGCAACCTCCACCCTCCTGCCAGAGCCCCCCATCTGATTCCAGAAATGCCCAGTAAATACAGTCCTCCTGTCAAAGAGGCGCCTTGTAGAGCCCGAATGTCCTCCCAGGGGCCCACACAGGCTCACACACACACCTGATGCATATGCCTGCGGTGTCAGCTCAGACTCTGGTAAACTGCAGGTTGAAATCTAACCCATAAGCTCCCCTGATTTGATGTCTTCCACGGGCCTTACCTGGTGAAGAGGGGAGGCCGCGTGCCTTCACCTTCCTCTGCTGGCCTGGCGGCCGGGCCCTGCTGGGTGCTCAGCCTGCTGCCCAGTGAGTATATTCCCCCCGAAACCCTAACTCCCCTTCAAGCTTGAGTTTTTTTAAGATGTAGTTTTATTTATTAATGCATACAGAATTGGGGTGTAGGCCAGAGTTGGGGGTGAGAGGACTCCCCAGAGTGGGGAGCAAAAAAGGGGATCCGTTGAAATACACTGCTGAGGGGAACAGTGGTCAGACGGGAGAGGTCAGCTGCACCATGAAGTCAGCTCCCTGGCCAGGGACAGAACTCAGGCCATGGCGGTGGGTGGTTGCAGTGGGAGCGCTGAGGCTTAACTCCTAGGCCACCAAGGAGGCCCGAAACTGATTTTTTTTCCTGTTACTTGATGCTGACATTTGATCTTTTTTTTTTTTTCCATTTAAGATATTTTATTAGTAATGCCAGGGAGCAGAAAGTAAATTATTTTAATAAAGGAAAGACCAAGTACTTGTCACCTCTTCATGTTGAAGAAATCCTGTAGCCCAGGAGGAGCCAGCCTGCTCAGGGTGTCAGGTCAGTCGGGGTGCTCCTGTTGCCATGAGTCAGTGTTTCACCAGAAGGGCAGCTCATCCAAGCAGCCGGTCCCCAGGCACCATGCAGCCCTGGCCTGTGCTTATTTCCCTGGTCCTTGATCTTTAAGATAATGTCGGATATTGGGGATCCCGGCCAGTCATGCTCTATGTCAGTACTGCCACTTCCATTTCTCTGTATACCTTGTTTTTTGGCCAGAGTTTCTCAGGAAGTATGTCCCACCCTCCTCACCTCCAACCCACTGATGGTTTTCCCCAAGTAGAGGACGCCAAGCCCACTTCCAAGTTGTCTTCATATACAGGTGGGCCACCTCCCAGATGCTGGGTGCCACTGTTTGTTAGCTTCAGAATCTGTCCATCTCATCCAGTGGTTGACCTTGTCTGCATATAGACGTGTGTCATGATCTCAGATTGTGTATTTGTGTGACCCAGGATGTGTCTTTTTCCTGACCACATTTCCTGTCTGCCGTGTCTGTTTTGATTTCTTCTCTTTCATTTTTGGTCCTGTTTATTTGATTGTTCTCCCTTTTTACTTTGTGAGTCTTTCTGGAGGTTAGTACATTTTACTTAATGTTTTCAGAGAACCAGCTTTTGGTTTCATGGATCTGTTGGACTGTCTTTTATTTCTATTTCGGTTAGTTCTGCTTTATTTTTGTTATTTCCCTTCTCCTACTGCCTTTTGGTTTTTTTTTGTTCTTTTTCTGGTTCTTTGAGATGGGAGATCAGGTTGTTTTTTTGTTTGTTTTTCTTGTTTCTTGATGTGGGCCTGAATTATTCTATACTTTCCTCTTAATACTGCTTTTGCTGTTCCCCAGACCTTCTGAAAAGTTATTTCCTTATTTTCAGTCATTCAAAGCCCTTTTAAATTTTTTCTTTGATGTCATCATGAATGCAGTGGTCACTCAGTTGCATGTTGTTCCATTCCATGTAGAGTGGGGGTTCCATGCTCATTGCATAGTTGACTTCTCGCTTGATGCCATTATGGTCAGAGAACACCGTGGTATGATTTCAGTCTTCATGTGCTTGTTGCTGTTTGTCTTGTGACCCAGTACGTGACTGATCCTAGAGGATGATCCATTTCCTCTTTGAAAAGATTCCTCCTGTCCTCCCTTCCTTGCTAGCCCCACCTTCCTTCACTCCTCCTGCCCCCACTTCTATACTGTTGCCCTTTCTTCCCCCTCCCCCAACAGTCCTGAGAGTCTCAGATCACAGTGTGTTGTGAAGGGTCCATTTACAGTTTGTCTCTGTCTGATTCTGTGTTGGTTTGTCTAGACTCCACATGTAAGTGAGACCATCCGGTGTTTGTCTTTCTCCTCCTTGCTCACTTTGCTTAGAGTCATCCCTTCAGCTTCATCCATGTTGCTGCAATCGGCTTGAGTTTATCATTTTTCTATCACAGAGTAGTGTCCTGTTGTGTCTACAGACACCATCCTGTAACCCCCATCTGTCCTGCAGCATATAGGTTGTTTCCACATCTTGGCTAGTGTAAATAGTGCTGCAGTGAGCATAGGAGCACAGGTTTCCTTTCAGATTAGTGCATTTGTGCTCTTTGTTTTTTTTTTTTGTAAGATTTATTTATTTATGCATACAGCAGCTGGGGTGCAGGCCAGAGGTGTGGAAGTCACAAGTGACAGTACAAACCAAGACAGAGAGGGGAGCAGAACAGCTGGGTCTACTCAAGTACAATGCTGAGGGGAGTGGAGGGGACCAGCGGGGAGAGGAGAGGTCAGCCTTGCCTAGTGGGTCACCTCCTCGGCCAGGGTGACTTGTGCTGCAGTGGCTGCTGACAGCTTCACAGTGCTGAGATTAAACCCTTGCAACACCAGGAAGGTCCCTCTTTGTGCTGTTTGAGTAGGTACCGAGGTGTGGATCTGCTAGTCATGTGGAAGATCCATTTTCAGTCTTTTCAGGCATCTCCACACTTCTTTCCATAGTGGTTGGACTAGTTCACATGCCCACCAACAGCGTAAGAGGGTCCTTTCTCCACATTGTCTGCAACACTTGTTGTTTGTGTCTTTTTTAACTGTGGGCCATTCTCACAGGTGTGAGGTGGTGTCTCATCATGGTTTGGTTTGCATTGCCCTGAAGATAAATGAGAAAGAGATTTTTTTCATGTGCCTATTGGCCATCTGCATGTCTTCTTTAGGGAAATGACTGTTTAGATCCTTTTCCCATTTTTGATTCGGTTGTTTTCATTTTGTTGATTTATATAGGTACTTTGCGATCTTTGCTATGAATTCTTCATCAGAGGTAGGGTGTGCAAGTGTGTTCTCCCATTCAGATGGTGTCTCTTTGTTTGGGTCACTGTCTTTTTTGCTGTACAGAAAACTTTTATTTCGATATAGTATCCGTTGTTTCCCTCCTCCTTCATGTTTCTGAGATTGATGTTAGGGAGCATTTTACATAGGTTTTTCTCTATATGTTGATGGTTTCAGGTCTTATATCCGAGTCTCTTATCCATTTTGAATTGATTTTCATGTTGTGCTGTGAGGTAATGATCTAGTTTCATCATTTTGCATGCGGCAGTCCACTTTTCCAGCACCCTTTATTGAAGAGGCTTTCTTGTTCCAGTGTATGGACTTTGCTCCTGTCTTGTATGTTTATTGTCCATAAATGTGTTTTTTATTTCTGAGCTCTCAATTCTGTTCCATTAGTCTCGGTGTCTGGTTTTGTTCCATTACCATGCTGCTTTAACTATGCTGGCTTTAGCATATGGTGGAAATTAGAAGTGTAATACCATCATTTCCCCCTTTGATATCAGGAAAGCTTTGGCTATTTGGGGTCTTTTGTGTTTTCAGATGAACTTCATTAATCTTTGTTCTATTTCTTGAAGAACGCCATTGGGATTTTTATTGGGATTGCGTTGAATCTCTAATTGCTTTGATTGGATGGCATTTTGACAATGCTGACTCCTCCACCCATGAGTTGGTATATCTTTCTTGTTTATTTAAAGGAAGGGAGATGGAGTA
>NW_023601293.1:0-21298 GCF_014898055.3 Talpa occidentalis | reverse complement strand
CTATTTTTGTAATATAATATTTTGACTTCAGCGTATGCTTGCAAGGTGTGGACCTATACCTCTTAATCAGGTATTTTTATTAATTTTTTTAATAAAAATTTATTTAAAAAAAATATACGGCTCTGTTGACTCCAAAATAAATAAAATTTAAAGTTGGGTTCAGGATAGGAAAGCAGTGGATGGGGCAGAAATGTGAGGAGGGTAAGCTTCCTAAGGGCAGGTACTATGGCCCTCTGGCCACTGAAGGAGGGAAAAGAGAAATGTAAAACTACGTCCTGAAACAAGACAATTCTAGGAAGAAACAGCCACCATAAAGAACACCAGAAGGAGGCGCTGCAGGAGCACATGTCCCTGGAGCAGACTTGAACCTGAGACGTTAGGAGTAGGAGTCAAGGCGAGCTTTCCTCAGAAGCAGCTGACTTCACTAAATGTGATGTCCCCCACAATGGCTCTCATCTTACAGTTGATGGTAGGCACTTGTGCTAAGAAAGGTTCTCTTTCAAATGCAAATACCTCTAAGGTACCAATTCCCACCTGGAAGTCTGGGGTGGGGGAGTATTAGGGGGTGAGGGTGGCTCACAGTGTGAGCATGCGCACATGCCTACCAGCCTGGCCAAGAGCATGGGTCATCCACATCTTTGTGTCACTGGGTTAAAAGATTTGCATTTGTTTATTTTCCCTTTTGCACTTTTTCATAAATTCTTCACAGGGGGTTACTATGAGAAACTGTGGCTAAGGAAGTTGTTGTTGCTAATGGCTCTGAAAGTTGTTAACTTTAATGGATTAGAACTGGCTCGTTTTAAACTCAGTGATTTTGGGTAGCAGGGGATTGAGCAAAAGACTTTTTAGGCTCTGGTGGAATTTCAGAGTTCAAGTCACATTAATGCCATTTGATCAAATCTCCTGAACAATTCAAGTACAAATCCTGCTGTTGCTTTGTGCGCTCCAGACCAGGATGAGGCAAGGTGACTCATCTAGTTTTAATTAGGCTCAGATTTGGGAGCTCTGATTGAAAATCTGAATGATTTTGTCCTACTGCATGAAGATTGTACATATTATAATTACTCAAAGGTTTTTCACATTTATTACTAAATTAAAATGCCCTTAAAATGAATAACAAGATGGATTTTTTCCTGTGTATAGAGTTTACACTCACATTTTGAGGTGCTTGAGGGAGCCTCTCCTCACACAGATGGACTTTGTTTATTGGAGAATTGGCCCCTCCATGCTGAGTCCAGGAGTGCACAGGTCACCCAACTAACCCCCCCCCCCCCCCGTCCTGTGCTCGACATTCATGCCCCAATAAAGGATTCTAGGACCGTGCTAACTTTGCAAAGGAGAACGGATCTTCCAGATATAAAGCATAACAGAGTAACACGTTCTTTTCCTAAAAGAACTACCACTCATACTGAAGTAGGAAAGGGATGACTTTGGGGGAAAGTATAAGAGCAGTCTAATGCTGGGGCTACTGGAATACAGAGGATAGGGAGAGGGCCTTAATTAGACCCAGAATTTGGTCAAGAGCACAGACCAGTATGAGCTCAATGTCTTCATTAGCCAGCAGCCTGCATGGTGGCCATTGTCCTGACTCCCTTCCTTGGCAAAGGTGAGGGCCCTGGTCGGCCTTTTGCTGCCACCACAGTCAGTCCACTCACTCCTGTCTGGAGAAATTACTGTCATTTACTCACCCAGTCTGTGGTACTTTACTGATGTACCAGCTTTCAGTATAATAGTAAATTCTAGTGATGTGTGAATGAAAAGCTTCCACAGAAGTCCTTACCGCTGTCAGATCCACAAACCAAAAAAAGCTGAACTGATTCCTTCCATTGTTGCTTCTTGTATGCTAAGAAGTCTCCTCAGGCTGGAAGGAGCAGAGAGCAACATTCAAATCGCTCTGAAAGACCCTCAGGATGGGCCTGTTTCCACCCCAGTGCACTGACATACTCCCCCCCGCCATCTCCCCTCACCCCTAAGACTCAGGGCAGCAATACTCAGGCCTCTTAAGAGGGCCTCTGTGGCTGCCCTGGGTTTCCTTTTTTAAGCTGTCGCCTTGGGAATTGAGGGAGTATTTACTTTGAAATTTTGTTTTACATTTACTACTTTTTAAAAGCTTTCAGGCAGATCAAAAGTTTGTTGCAAAAATGTTATATTAAGCCCAGCTGGTATCAAGGAAAGAGTGATGATTCATAAAATCAGTATAAACAATGCATCCTACTAGGGTTTCTTGATAATTCTGTGGTTCAGTAATAACACACTAAACATTTACATCACTAATGCCATAAAGAAGATATAATGGAAAGAACCTGGATAGTTAGGAAACCAAGCCTTTTGTCTCTATTCTGCTGCAGTTTACTTTGAATCTTAGGCAAATAATTTGACCTTTATTCATTCTCAGAAGGCTTTTCTGTGTGAAGGGTAAGTTGTGAATACCTATCTGCCTTAAAAGGTACACTGCCATGCTTATGCTCGTAATTAATAACAGTATTCGAATACTAGTTTATTCAGTGAAACACTCTCTCCCCCTTTTTATCACTTAGAGAGGGCAGGATTTGCTCTTGTAGAACCAGCCCATACCAGTAATATGCCCCCCATCAGAAAAAAATAAACCGTAGTCATGGAAATTTTACTCTGTGGACGCATTCAGTTAATAGACTTACTGAAGACTTCACATGACAGGTCATCCTCATGTCCCCACTAATGCCTGTTGTTCATTCACAAATGTCTGTATACCCTCCTCCACTCTTTGATTCGTTCAGCAGATATTGAATATTTACAGTCTATTAACTTGACTAATCCATTGGCCTGGGTGGAGACTAACAGACTTAAAGATACTGTTCCTGACCATAAAGACTGATGGAATAGTCAAAAGTAAAAGAATACAGTAGTGATCAACTAAGTAACCATGTCAGAGTAACTGGGAAACAGATTCATGGTGTTTTGGTATAAACAGAATATATCAATACCAGTAAGGATGGTTTTAAGGCCTTAAATCCATTATGCCTAAAGATTGATTTATTCAGAACCAGTCCTGGGAACTGGGACTAGATGGTATTTCTAGTTGAGATTAACTTTCCTGTATATGAGGAAGGCTGCTACGCTGGCAAGCAAACAGGGAAGATGTTGGGGGGTACAGCAATGATTAGGATTTGACCTCTTTAATAACTGGACATCTTGTGGGGAGGGTTGTGTGGTCTGTATATAAGAGAGAAGGCAACAGCCTAGTCTTGGGCGAAAGGGTTACAAACATCTGCAGTGTTAACAGGAAAGACTAATTCTTTAATTAAAGCATCATGTAGAGAGTAGCTTTTTCCTGGGACTGCACCTCAGTAGGTTTTGACAAGAGAAGATAAAGGGAAAATGTTTTCCTAATTATGTGTGTATGGGGTTGGGGGGGACTCAGAGTAACCCAGAGTGGAGTTATTAGGGCAGTTAATAGATCTACTGAAGAGGCAGAAGGAGAATTAGATTCTGCTGGAGGCACAGATTTGAAAAAGCATTGAAGAAAATGATTTTATAGTAGATATTTATGTGCATAAATAGGAGTTTCAGTGATGGTTAATTGTATGAAACACTAAAAAACTACTAAAATAGGCTAAGAACTAAGAATAAGCCGTAGTTTTATTCCAAGAAATATGTCTCGAGATAATTCTATGCATTTTCATTTGTTGGAAAATGACAATAATTTATTTATATTCCAGAAGGTAATACTTCCACCATAGTTCTTGTATTTAAAGAAAATATCACTGGTGAATTATAATTTGTTGTTCACTTCTGAGTATATCTATGTTTTCCATTCCTGATTAACACCTATGTTGGCTATATATTTGGTCAGCTCTATCTACTCAATGATTGCTTCACATTCTGCCCGCTGTCAACCTCTCCAGTGTAGTCTTGGCTTGGCTTCCATCCCGACTTCATATACATTCTGTGTTCCATTAATTCAAAATTAGTTGTTTTTCTCCAAATATGCTTTTTTTCTTTCTTACCTGCTCGTTCCCTCTTGCTGGGATATACTTCCCAAATTTTGAAATCTCAAACTAATATTACAACTTCCCTCCCTTATAGGTGGATATGCAGGGAGAAGGAGCAATTTTATTGATGAGAAATATTGACTGAATTCATGAGCCAAAACAAAGCAAATTTTTATTTCTTACCATTCCTTGTTTTTCCTAAGATGTATTATTCACAAAGATTCTATTGCTTACCTCAAACAGTTGATTCCTAAATTCTAGCAGATAAAAGATTCAGAAAATATCAACATATTCCACAATGTGCATTAGAGAACAAAATGCAATATTCACACAAATTTAAAAACCTGTTCTATGTGTCAGAAGAATCTTATTTTGATCCAGATCTACTACTAATTCCTCTGACCTCAAGTTATTTTTATCTATCTCCTTATCTAGAAATTAACCTAGGATATTTCTATATTCTTTTTCGGTTTCAAAGTTACCCATCATCAAATTCACAGATACCTTAAGTCCCATAAAGCTCACCCCTTTCCTTATTAGACAAAACTCGAATGTGAAATCGTCTGGAACAAATCTTCCTGAGAAAGTGTAGGGGCAGGAATGGCCACTGAGCAGGTTTTCTAGGATCCCATGCAGACCGGGTAAAGGTGAAGTCAGAGTCCTCAGTGGTTTTTTGCAGGTCTTTTATTTAGATTACCAGGTACAAGGCAGGCAGGGGCGCTGGGGGTTGGGGGGCCTGCCAGCCCCCCAGCCCCCAGCAGGTCTTCACTCTGGGCTCTCTGACCTTCTCTCAGCTTCAGCTTCTCTTTTCTCTCGGCTTCTCTTTTGGCTTCTGCTTGTTCTTGGCTTCTCCTGGCGTCCCCGTGACGCCGCCCTGAAAAGCACAATCTTAGCCCAGGTGAATCCCATCTACCTAGGCCCACACCCTACTCCAGGTGCCCGCCATCAGGCATGCGTTCAGGACCGCAAGGATCCATCTTCTATCCTGATGGCGGGAGGGCAGAAATGCCTGACATTTTTCCTTACCCTGCAGAAAGTCTATGCAGTAATCCTCTCCATGTTGGTACATTCCCATCCTCTCCTTGCTCCATAATTTGACACAGGCCATTTTGACTTCTTTGCTTGCAGGAGACCTAAAGATTCACAGTATCTAGTTTTCTTTATCAGCTCCTGCTGCCCACTCTTTCTTTCCCAGTCTCACCAGAACACAGGATTGATCATCGATCCACTCCTTTCCCCACTAGGTCTTTCAGTTCCATTGCAATTTTTATTTTACTTCACTTTCCTCTCTTAGCTCACAATGAGTGCCAATGCCTGACATCATTTGCAGGTGTGATACCAAAGATTATCGGAGGATTTTTCACAGCCTTGAAGGTTGGTTCCCCAAGATGTGTGACTTCACTCTGACTGCTTGTTTTATACTCATTCTCTTCCATTTCCTTCTGTGAACATTGTGAGCTTTCACAGATGCCTTGTGCTTAGTACTCAAAACCTCTGCTTACAATTATCAGCAGAAAACTTAGCGCCTTTATTGAAAAAAATGAGACTGTCAGCATATATTTATGTCAATTATCGGCTGTCCTTCCTACAAACCAATCTGAATCCACACCTAAGATCCCCCACCCCTCTGGTCTCTCTTGGCCATTGCAGTTCAGCTCTTTATCTCACTCACCTGCGCTGCATGGAGAGCGCATCACCATTTGTCAATTAGTCTCAATTACTCCATCTTCAGCTCTCCCAGGTCTGCTTCCTCTTAGCCTCTAAATAAACTCAAATCTCCCTAGCGGACTCCCATCCAGCTCCTACCCAAGGGCTCTATTTTTATTTGCAATTAAAGAGAGCTTTTCCCACCCCCTTCATTACTTCACCTCATAGTCAGTGCTCCAGTGGCCTGTGTGCCGGCTTCTGTGTCCATGAATTCCATGAGACGGCTTTGTTCATCATTGTGGCCCCCTAGTCGCAAGTCTAATGGAAACTCTCACTTCTCAGTTTACTGTGCTTCTGTTTTCTGGAACGCAGTTCCCTGTTCCATTCTTAACACACTCTAACCTCTTGGTTTATGTCAAACCACACTAGGTGCTATGCTGTCTTTGGGGGCTAGCCTCTGACATCGTATCTGCTCTACTGAATCATTCTTCTCTGTGTTTTCCAAGTTCTTGTTCTTCCTATTATTCGGAATTTATATATTGTCCTGGGAGATCTCATTTATTCCATGGTTTAAATATTGAGAAGCCCCAGACTTATTTTTCCATCCCATACATTTCTGCCAAGCTTTATATTCAGAACAATCCTGCTGGATATGTTCTTCAACGCACAGACTTTAAATGTAGTTAGATAAAGTGTTAATTTCTCATCTTTCCCTCTAAACTGCCTTTTCTTTCTATTTTTTTAATTAGTCTTTCTTATTTTTTAAATAAAGTAAAAAATCTTTTTTTTTTCTAGTTTTACCTCTTAAATATCTTCTATCAGTTCTCCATCCATACTTACAAGTTTAATACAGGGCATCTTTATATTTTACTTGGATTGTTGTATACATTTCTGTTTGGTTTCTGCATCTCTAATTTTGTCTCCATCAAATCTCTCCTCCACGTAGTTGTGGGAGGAAATTAAAACCTAAATATGCATTAATGTTTAGCCCTTATGAGTATAATTTGGGTATATTTCCGTCTCTATAACTAGAAATGGAATTCAGGATAAACCTCTGGGTTTGATCCATGACTGTGCTATTACCAGAGCATCAGGCATACATCAGGAAAAATAGAAATATGTTGAATAAGACAGAAACCAGTGTTATTTTTCTCAAAAGGATAAATTATCTGGCCTCCCTGGTGGCGCAACCAGTTGAGTGCCACGCTGCGAAGCTGTCCACAGCCTCTGCAGCACCGGTTCGATCCCAGCCAGCTGGAGAGAATCCCACCTGGCGAGGCAGACCTCTCCTGTCTTGCCCGCTGCTCCCCTCAGCAGTGTATTTCATCACTCTGCCTGTTCTGCTCCCCGCTCTGTCTCTGGTGAATCCACTCACCCTCCCACGCATCTGGCCTGTACCCCAGTTCTTATATAAAAATAAATAAATCTTTAAAAAAGGATAAATTACCTTTGGAGAAGAGGTTATAATTTCAATAAATTTAATTATAGTTATTTCAATATGTGTTTATTGAGTGCCATGTATATATACACACACACACATATATATATATATATATGTATATATATGTATAACCCTGGTTATACAACAGTGAAAAATATCTCTTTGAAGTTTGAATTCTTGATAGAGGATAAAGATAAAAACAGGTATCAGAGAAAAAAATAACAAGCAATAAATTATAGAACTATAGTAAAGATAGTCGCAATTTTAAATATTGTAGAACAGCATAGGTTTCTTTGAAATTTAATCAAAAATTTTGGAATGAGAGGAGGGAGGAAGCCGAGATGAATAAGAATTTGAGAGCCTGCTGCTGGGGAAGGGGCTGCAAACCACCCCGCCCGAGAATGGAGTCTTCCGGTGAGTTTGAGGAAAGTCAGAGGTTCATTGTGCTTGGAGCAGATTTAGTGAGCGGCAGGAGATTTGCAGCTGAAGCAGTAATGGCCTTAGATGAGTGCTGTGGAGTTTTAGGACCATAGAGAGATCACTGTCTGCAACTGGCAGCGAGGAATAAAGAGAACACTCGCTCACATTCACACCCTGTGGGATGAGAACCGAGGGAGCCGCAACAGCGCCCACCTGCGTGCTCGCAGAGGCAGCCGCATCCTGGAAGTGAGATTTAAGTTTCACTTGGACTGACTTGGAGGTAGTTTTTAGAGGAGAAAACATGGTATCTTTATTAATGATGGGTCATAAACTGCACAGGACTCCCTGCAGAGGCTGCAGGAGGTGGGGAAGTTGGAAGAAAGGGACATAACAGAGGATTCACAGATGAGCAGGGAGTGCAGTGTGTGCAGTGAGGGAAAGCCCAGAAGCCCAGGACTTCTTGTGAGATGGACATCAGCAGGTAATGGGCTTCTTGAGATTAATCCTGGCAGGTCTCGGAGTAGACAGGCGAGCCAGGCTGGGACTCCGGGAACAGGGCCCATCTGCTGGACATGGAGGCCGGAATGGGAGGGAGGGTCTTACCCTGAACGGGTGGTCTATCCCTGGGAATCCCCTGCAGTTCTTGGTCAGGATTTTGGTAGGAAAACATGTATATAGTTGAAGTGTACATCAGAATAAACCATCCTTGTGTTCAGAATAAAATTTTGTGGAACATAAAATTTTATTTTAAAATAATTTATTCAGAAATCTGACATACACTTCTTCTAGCTTCTTGCTAACTTCTTTTGAGACTTGCATTATCCCCATGGCCTTTAGCCTTTCCAAAATACATGTTCCCCCATGGACTGCTAGAATTCCCACTCCTAAATGCCTTCTTTCTGATTAAGTCACTTCTCAGAAGGAAAACCTTGATCATTCACAGGTGGAAAATCATTTTTCCGGGGCCTCCAGATGTCAAGTTGATAAGTTGGGAAGAGATTATTGGAAGGAGCAGCAGTGGAGGGGATGTGGTAGGAGCTAGAGGCACAGAAGATCAGCCTTCAAGGAAGATCTCATCCAAGGGGAGAGAAAGAGAGGAAGGTCTTAGACAATGAAGCTTGTTTCATTTAGTTTGACTAGACTGATGGGGGTCGTCAAAGTGAAGCCTCTGCTAGAGTGGAACTGTATTTTGTTCGCAAGACCTACCTTTGTACTCTTGCCATCCACCACCATTGGCTGGAAGTACCTGAAGAGTCTCACCTTGAAGCAGATGAAGTGAGGACTCAGCACCACTGACTGAGTCAAGCTAACTGCAGTAGATCTGAGAGGCACTGTAGGGTAAAGAAAATATCAGGCTTTTCTGCCCTTCCGCCATCAGGATAGATGATGGATCCTTGTCCTGAATGCATGCCTGATGGCGGGCACCTGGAATAGGGTGTGGGCATAGGTAGATGGGGTTCAGCTGTGCTGAGACTGTGCTTTTTAAGGGCGGCGTCACAGGGACGCCAGCAGCAGCAGCAGCAGCAGCAGCAGCAGCAGCAGAAGAAGAAGAAGCAGAAGCCGAAGCAGAAGCCGAGAAGCAGCAGAACAAACGCCAGAGAGCCCAGATAGAGTGAAGACTTGCTGGGGGCTGGGAGGCCTGCCGGCCTCCCAGCCCCCCAGCCAGCACCCCTGCCTGCCATATGCCTGGTGAACCCCAATAATAAACCTGCAAAACTACTGAGGACTCTGACTTCCCCTTTACCCGGTCTGCATGGGATCAGAGAACCTGCACTGTGTCCAGTCCTGCCTCTACAGGCACCATCTTTCATGCACCCCAGCACGTGAGTGTGCATTTCAGAGTCATGCAGGTAAATCTCATTGTGAAGGACATGAAAAAATGCTGCAAAGACATAGGCCAAGATAGGAGAGGGTGTTGAGCTGTTGGAATCCAGAGAGCAGGAAGAAGCCTTTGGACAAGGAATAGTGTTTCAAGTCAAATTGTGTCTCCCCTTCCCCCATTCACATTCTGAAGCCTTAACCCACATTACCTCAGAATATGTAGAGACAGGGCTTTAAAGAGGTGACTAAGTTAAAGTGAGGCCATTAAATTGGGCCCTCATCCACCCTGACTGTTGGTGTCCTTATGAGAGGAAAGGTGGACACACAGGAGCCGCCAGGGCTGCACTCAAGCAAAGACCACATGAGGGATGCAGGAGACATGGCCATCTGCCAGCCAAGGAGAGAGGCTCAGGAGAAACCAAAGCTGCCAACACCTTGGTCTCAGGCTTTCAACCTCCAGAACTGTGAGAAAATAAACTTCTGTTGTTTAAGCCACTCAGTCAGTGGTATTTTGTTATGACAGCTGAAGCAAATTCATTCAAATAGTCTTCTCTAGAGTGAGTATTTCAGCACTTAAGAGCTGCCTAACACTGGAGTTACATGAATGTCCCTTCACTTATTGGGGCAGGTCCTGAGAAGGTAATATGTGAACAAAGAGCTAAAGATTCACCCTTGCTTGGCTATAGCCTTACCTGAGGTCACAGTTACACTAGCAGAGGGAAACAAGAGTAGAAGCTCAGAGGGGAAGAAAGATTGGGAAGCAGAGCTGTGGGGCTAGTGGGAACTACAGCAGGGCTATACCATCCAATGACAGTGCCTGTCAAGGACAGGTGGTTGCGTGTTCTCACCCCCACACACGACTGCATGGGCACTTAGGCTCACGGAGCAACAATGGGCTTTTTAAAACACACAGGACAAACTAGGAGTTCTTAAGACCATGAGTGGCCAGCTCTCTCACCCCAGATTGGCCGCTCCTCCAAGATGGCGTCATCCCATCAACGAGGGCCTGGAGCTGGTGGCAACCCACAAGCAGCGGGCCAGGGTCCACTTGCTGCAACTGGAGGTGCTCACAAGTGGGGCCACCGAGATGAAGCTGCAGCAGCCCCAGCCACAGTCTGAAGGTCAGGAAGGCCAGCATCAGATGCTGGAACAGACAGCAATGGAGGCAGCAGACCAGGAGGTGGCTGATGACCTGAAACAGAATGCTGGTCACCCATCAGCAGTGTTAACACCCATCATCACAAACAGCTTGTTGACAGGTTGAGTTGTTGGCCCATGGCGACAACAAACAGCTCTTTGAGGCACCAGACCTGGGGCCTTCTGGTGCTCCTTTCAGATGGTGTTAGAGGCAGGCTGGAGGCAGGTGCTGCTGTTATACATTATATAACATGTGCATATTTAATGTGTATATGGTACCTATTGATTTGGTGCCTATTGATACATGGTGCCTATTGATTTTGGTTTCTCTAGAAAACCCTGACTGATACAATATTGAACTATATCATCTTACTATAGTATTTGTACGTAGCAATGACACATAGTAGTAGTAGTAGTTTTACCAAAAAGTCTTTAATTACCCTATAATTGAAAAAAAATTTATCACTGATGATTGTGGTAATTGTTAGTATTCCTGAAAATTATTGTGTCAGGAGCATGGAAATATGCAACAGATAATGAAATGGAATGAAATCTAAACAAATCAAATCCAGTTAGCCTCGCGAGGATTGGGGGCTTTATTCTAATGATTTTCTGGGCGACTCCCAGGGATGAGGGAGAAGGAGGAGTGGTCGCCATCTGAGGTGAGCTCTCCTCCCTATCGCCAGTCTTCAGGGGCTGACCTTCACTTGTTTTATGGATCTGGTCTCTGTATGCAACTTTGTTTGAACATAGGATTCGGAGGTGAAAAAGCATCACCTGCCAAATGAGTAGCAATCAGCTTAGGGAAGAGGAATATGGATGATGAAAATGAAGAAGTGGATATTGCATAAACACCACTTCCTCCTTTGAAAAAAAATCAGAATTTGTGAAGATTGAGTTTTGGAGATTTTTTTTTTCTAGAAAGACAGTCATTTAAAATAAAAATGTCTTCCCGAGTCAGAAACCTATTTCCACAGTTGGTTTTGAAATAGACAGTTTCTCAGGAAGGATTATTAAAATTAATTTTGCAAAAGAGAAATATAATGGATTTAGTGAGAAATCAATACGCATGAATACAAAGCTATTCATAACTGCTGTTTCCCTCCCTCACTCTACTAATTGCTTAAGAATCTTGTCGAGCTGTTTCCTCATAGTCTTTGCTGCATTCTGTGTCTGTGGGTAAGTCTGTCAAGTCTTTCTACTGTAATAAAATCTCTGCTTGGGGATTTATAATTTTATTTCAAGTCTTCCCTGTGGAATGACACTTCATAGACAACCTTTTCCTGCGAGACGGTTTCTTTATTTTAAATTCAGAGGAATATACCAAGTAGGTTTTTCATTAAAACATGTGCGGTTCATTCTATTACATTTAATAGAATACTATGTTTATTTTTTCATAATTTGGCAACTGATTTAATATTGGGACTTGAAAAGTTGATGTCAGGAACACAGCAAATCCTTACTCAGCCATCATCAAAATAATGCACAGAGGCTTAGTTTTTGATACACTCAAACCTTAAGTTTCTAAATAATTTAATGTAACCTAACATTCTTAAAGAATGGAGAAATTTCCTGAGACTAGCCAGTTAAAGTTGCTTGGCATTTGTGCTATTTTGGGAGGTAATAAGCTATTCCCTCCTTGTTCAGTGTCACAGACCCAAGTGTTTACACCATATTATAAAACCTGATGACAGACAGCACAGCAGCAGCTGGTAGTGTGACCTTTCTTTCCCTTAGTGATTCCAAAAAAAGCAGGCACTTTCTTTTGCTCTATCTTTCTGCAATGTCCCTCCTCACAGCGTTGTCCTTAACTTTTGCAGAATTCGAAAATTAAATGAGATTATACCCATATATCACTCTGAAATGCAAATTGGTACTAACCAATGGCTGGCTGGTCAGATGTCTCTCCTGGTGCCTGAATTTTTTGGTTTGCTGGGTGGCAGGCAGGGTAAGATGTGGAGAGCATAGACTGTAGCAACAGGAAGATCTAGATTTGAATTCATGTCAAAACATTGACTTCTCATATATGACAGCAAGCTGATGTGACCTCTCCTTGCTGGGGATTTTAAAAGCCTCTTCTGATTGTATTTTTATGACTGTTAACAAGTGTTGGCATCCACTGGGTGTTCAATGCACCGTAGTTGTAATAATAATTGCAAGGACAACTTTAAGAAAGATATTGATAAAAGCATTAATTTCAGTAATTTCTGCCCTCCACTAGAGAGTTAGTGATCTAACTTGTTTCATCCGTCACATGTTGTGGCTATAGGATGGAGAGTAAATCATCACCAGGGATTATCTGGACTGTGGTTAATGGAGACCTGCCTCAAAAGATCATTGGCTGGTACTTGGGGCTTTGTGTTTTTCACTCATTTTTCTGTCTCTCTATGGCTCTGCATTCATCAGCTCTAGATAGTAGCAAAAATAAGTGAATGGGAAAAATATTCTCTCAGTGTAAGATTTGTTGTTTTTGGTTTTTTGGTTCGTTTTAAGGCTCTAGTAAAAAATTCCTGGAAAAAATATGTTCAGATTATTAAAAAGAATATTATTGTGGTTTATCTGGACAGCATAAAGCATGATAAAAATCACAAGCCTAGCATTAGAAATGTCTGGATTTAAATTTCCACTTGGCAGTTGTTACTTCCTTTATTTGTGCAATTATATTGCAAGGGACAAATGTACAAAAGGGCCCCGGGTTTATGAGGATGATGAACAATGGGATAATGTTTTATCAAATGTTAAATCATAAAACCTGAGCCTAGATATATGCATTTGTTGGATAAGTCTTTGCGTGTTGTGATATCACTATAGGAATTGTTTTACCCATCATGTCAATGCTCAAAAACACTTTGTAAAACAGCAAGACCAGCTATTTCTGAACCTTCTCAGAGTCCATTACAGACAATCTAAGCTGGGAAAAGATTTGAAATAGAACCCTAAATTCTGATTGATTATTTCCCATAGCTTATAAACTTCAGAGTAATGCAGCTCAAATATCTGTCTGCATCCTGCTTTGAAAGCCCTTACTGTCCAGTGGCTTCTCCACTCTCTTACCTGCTTAAACTGAGACAAGGAAATATTGTCCTGGACTGTAAGCCACTTGACTTTTCATCTCAGAAGGAGTCAATGTTGAGGAAGGAATCTTTTTGAGATATTTTGTTCTCTAAAATATATATGCCGGTCATTGATAAAACACAGTCTTTTTGTATACCAGACACTTTCAAGTTATTAAATAACAATGAACTCAACCATAATTAACATAAAATCTATAAGGTTTTGTTTTACAAAGTGATATTCAGTTTTATTTTATTATTTGCCTTTATTTAGGGCATCAGAAACTTCTGAGACACAAAAATTAGCCAACCCGTGGCTAAAAGGAGTTTATTGACAGTAGGATAAAATCAAATAAAGGGAGAAATAAGTAATTTTAAACTGAGTTTCTACCAAATGGAAGCATGTTATTGCGTATGATTTTTTTAAAAAATGAGATTACACTCATTAAGCCCTTAGCAGGACTAATTAGTCCTTATAATCTAGTAATTACCCTTTTATACCAAAAACCATATTCACTATTATTCCTTTATCTGGAAGGGGTATAAACTATAACCATAAAAATGACACTGGTCCATTAAACATGAAATTATATAAGGACAACATTGTATGTCTGAAGAAATCAGTTGTTCTTAAAATTATATCTTCTAAATGATCATTTTAATCATAAATTTTAAATGTATAGTATTATATTCAAAACAAACAATAACATAAAAACAGCCTTTAAGCCCGAACACCTGGAGATTTCATTATTTGGTTTGTGCATTCCCCCTACTAGAGATGCCTTTCATACAAAAGAGTTGATTCAGAGCAGGGTAAACAAAAAGCTATTTTGTTAGCCAGCCTCTTTAAGAAATATCCAGAGACTCCATTGTTTTCTCCTAGGCTGCATCAGGAAAAGTTTTGTGTGTTGTTAAACATAACATGCTCTCAGCCAAACCACTCCTTCCTATATAATAAGGTAATGTGAACTGCAATGCTGTTTCTGAGTGCCACGTTGATGTACCGTGATTAACGCAGAATTGAAGAAAGCAGAAATTGCTGATAATGGAAGTGAATATAATGGGTTTTGTGTCTGGTGGTAGCAGTGATTGTTGTATATTTATGAAAGAAGATAGAGGAAGAGAGAAAAAGCAGGCCCTTTTTTATCATCGAATAAGTCATATTGCAGATCCCCTCAATAAGAGGATTTTTTTAAGGAGGGGAAAAAAAATTGATAGGAGAGACTACTCCTGATGTTAAAAATTATATAAAACTAATGTACAATACTAATGTTAGTAGAATTAAAAAAATACATATTTTAAAGTGTCATTTACAACCAAATCTATTGTAAATAAGAAGCTAAATCCATTAAAATCAGAGAAGTTAAAGAGAGCGTTACTTTTGTCATCATTATTTAGTAATATGATATAATTATAGTTCACTGCAAGGAGATAAAAACACAGAAATCAAGGAATCAAATGCTGTAAATTAGATAAGATTACCTGCACATTCTATGATTACATATAAAACATGCCAAATAAATCAAGTAAAACACTGTTCAAGTTCATTAAATATTAGAGGAAATGAGCAGCATAAAATTAGCTCCAATAAGTGAATATATTTCTAAGCAGCAACAGAGTGGGTGACATATACTGATACCAGGTGCCACTGCTACAGAAGGCACAGTTTATCATTCATACATTATTATACAGTTGAACAATGTAATCCCTGTTTATATGTGCCCAGATTATTAGTATAATAAAAGGATATAACAACTCTTCTGAGAACAGGAAATTTTAATGATTATTTTCTGGATTTTGGCTGCTTAAGCAGATAACATAAATAATTAAAATAGAGAACAAATTAAAAAATAGAAATTGAAAAACTAATCCAAAATATCAGTGAAACAGATTATTGTTTCTTTGACAAGATCAACAAAATAGATATATATTTTACCAAGGCTCACAAAAAAAGGAGAACACAAATAAAATTAAAAGCAATAGAGAAGTTACAAAGATACTACAGAAGTAAAAAGGATCATAAGCAAGTATTATGAGCAACAAAATTGGACAACCTAGGAGAAGTGGACAAATTCTTAGAAATATACTGAATCCAGGAGGATGTAGAAAATCTGAACAAACCACAAGTAACAAAATGGAAACAGTAACCAAAAGTCTCCCAAGAAACAAATGTCCATGACCACATGGCCTCTTAGCCAATTCTACCAAAAGTTCAAAGAATTAATATCTATCCTCCTGAAGCTTTTCCATGAATCTAAAGAAGAGGGAAAACTTCCAGATATACTGGGAATCCAACATTACCCTGGTTTCAAAGGCAAAAAAAGACACCAGAAAAAAGAAAGCTGTTGTATAAATCAATATCTCTGATAACATAAATGCAAAAAATCCTCAACACAATAATAGTAAACTCAATTCAGAAATACATTAGGAGAATCACACAATAATCAAGTGGGATTTAGTCCAGGGATGCAAGAATGGTTCAACATACGCAAATCAATAAAGATGATAAACCACATCGGCAAAAGGAACGACAAAAATCATATAATCATTTCAATAGATGCAAAAAAGCATTGGACAGAATTCACCATCCTTTGATGATAAAAACCTTCGACAAATTGGGTATAAAAGGAAAGTACCTGAACAAAATAAAACCTGTATTCAACAAACGCACAGCCAATGACATACACAATAATGAAAAAATGAAAGATTTTCCTTTTCCTCTAGATCAGGAATAAGACAAGGATGACCTTCCCACTACTACTATTCATTGGAGTGTTGGAAGTCTTCCCAAGAGCACTTGGACAAGAAAATTTAGGTATCTAAATTTGAAAGGTTAAAGGAAAACTATCACTATTTGCAGATGACATCATCATAATCATAGAAAACCCCAAAAACTCCAGTTAAATGTTAATAAAAATAATAAATTGCAGGTTACAAACGTAATGTACATTTTTTATATATATTAGAGAGTGACCAGTACTTGGTACACTTGACAGGCCTTATTTGTTCCTTCTACTTTTTGTTGTTGTTATGCTTGTGTCCCATCAGCTTTGAAATCCAGCTATTTGACTAATGATATGTTGATTGTAAAAAACTAACTATAGGAAATCAATAACTATGGCATAGTTCTAGAAAGGCTTGATTTCCCGGGGGTATGAAATTATGTAAAATATAGAAATAGAGATCAGGCTGCTATTAATTATTCTTATTATTTATTAAAACTAATTGCTTAAATAAGACAGATTCCTTCTCATCTTTTCATAGAAACTGTGACTCCAGTATAGCCCTTATGAAGGGGATTGACAATAAAGCATTAAGTGTAAGAAAAGCAATTCTACTGCATTGCAGAGAATTAATAAGGGAACAAGTACCAAGATTTAGCTTTGGAATCAGTAGCAATCTAAGAATTTCGTTTAGATTGTCTGTGGAATATTTACATAATCACTAACTTTCTTTATTTTAAAAATAATATTAATTTTTAATGACCTCTCCTAATATATTATTGAATAGTCCTATTTGGGCAAATAAAGGAACCGAAGGTGACAGGGACATAATTGTATGCTTATGTATAATATATACTCTTTCTAAGTAATTATGTCTTCTTAAGTAGCCTTTTCTAATTAGAGCATTCATACATGTTCCTTTTTGAAGATATAGCCACTACTTAAATGTAATATTATTTTCCTCCAGTGTTTTCTCAAATAATATAATAATTAAAATAAATTTTAGAATAGCTTTAGATTTAGAGTAAAAATGTCAGAATATTTTGCAGTTCCCATATACCCTGCTGCCTCTTTCCTGTATTGTTAAAAGTATATTAGAATAGTAAATTTTCACAATTAACAAACCAATATTGAAACACTATAATTAACTAGATGTGTACTTAATTTGATTACGTGGATCACATGCAAGATACCATATTACTTATAGGATCCTCTTTTGCTGTGATGATTTCTTAGAAACTTCTTATGTATAGTGTCCCACACAATTTTAACAAGATTCTGTGGAATCTTTCTTAATTATTATCACTCTGTTGTTTTTCTTATAATTATCTTGAGGTTATCAATTTGGGACTGAAGACCAGGGGTTAACATGCCATTTTCTTTACATCATATCAAAGGTGAAAATGTCTTCCTTATGTATTTACTAGAAGTGAAACTATGTGGACCTAGTATTTTCTTCTATTTTAGGAAGTTTGTCATAAATTAAATTTCATTAAGATTTATGAACATGCAGATTATCTATTTCTCCTGGTTTAAGTTTTGGTGGTTCATTTTTTACAAGAAATTGCTCGAGTTTATCTAGGTAGTCAAATTTGTGCGCATGTATTTGTGCATAGTGTTATCATGCAGTACTATGTTTTTGCTTATTTTCTTGATATTTGGAGATTATCAAACTGTCTGTTATGGATTTTTAGCTTAATTTTATTGTGGTTTGGGATCAACATAAGTATGATTTGTAGACTTAATGTTTTAACGTGCACTTATGCTAAGAATTTGGTCTGTCTTGTTGACTGTTCACATGTGAACTTGAGAAAATGTGTATTCTGTTGTTGGGTTGAATATTTATAAGTACAAATTAAATCAATGTAATGATTGATTACAATGTAATGATTGTACAGACCATATATAGCTTCTGTACCTTACTGATTTTCTGCCTCCATGTATATATTATAACATAGAAAGGAATGTAGTTCAACTAAAATAGCACTTTTGCCTATTTTTTCAGTTCCCTTTTACATTATTATTCTTTGTAACCTATTGATTTTGTATACAACGTATAATTGGGTCTTACTTATTTTTCTATTCTTACCATCTCTATTTATTGGTATATTGTGATATTCATAAGGCGATTATTAATACAGCTGGATTAATAACTACTGTATTTGTCACCTTTTCTATTTGTCTCATTTGTTTTTGCTTCTCTACCCCCCCACTTCTACTCTTTTTCTGAATTCTCTAGTTTTAATTGAGCTGTTTTTTTTTTGTCACCAATTAGCATGTCAGTTATACTTTTTTAAAAGTTTTAATCATTTTAAAAAAAGTTTTAATCATTTGCTTGCAGTTTACAATATACAATTCTAACTAATCTAAGTCCAACTTTTAATAATATTTTACTACTACTTTATGTGTGTCCACATAATTGTAATTGAAAATCCCCAATTCTCCCATCCTTTTTGACGTTACTGTCATTCATTCCTATTATCCATACAATATGACCATCCAGTCTGTCATTGGTAGTATAACTATTTAAAGAATCACCCTTTAGATCAATTTAGGATAGGAAAGAATAAAAAGTTTATTTCCTTCATTTACTTTCTCTTTGACAATCCTCTTTTCTTCATGCAGATTCAAGTTTCTGAACTTTATCGTCTGTGTGACAAACTTTTATTTTTTTATTTTTTAAAGATTTATTTTATTTATATATGCATACAAGAACTAGTGTGTAGGCCAGAGGTGCAGGGTGGGGGTTGATGAGAGGATTGACCAGAGACACAGTGGGGAGAAGAACAGGCAGATCTACTGAGATAAACTACTGCAGGAGCAGCAGACTAGACGGGAGAGGTCTGCTGCGCCCTGTGGGTCAGCTCCCTGGTGGGGGATTGAAATCATGTCACAGTGGCTGGGGATAATTTGATAATGCTGAGACTTAACCCCTGTGTCATCAGGGAGGCCCTGTCTGGCAAACTTTCCAAAACAACATTGCTTATAGGGCAGATCTTCTGGTGATAAATTCCATCAGTTATTGTTTATCTGAGAATTTTTCTTTCACATTTGAAGGAAAATTTTACTGAACATATAATTCTAAGTTATTGGAGTTTTTCCCCTGAACACTTTAAAGATTTCACACCACCATCTTCTTACTTGCATGGTTTCTGATGAGAAGCCTGCTATAGTTTTAGACTTTTTTTTTTTTTTTTTTTGTACGTAAGCTATACTAATCATGTCAGACACAGTGGTAGAAAGTTGAACCAAAATAAGATACCCCCTTATTGAATTTATTACAGGTTAGCAAGATACCCTATTAAGTCAGTCCTTCCACAAATCTTAATACCTGTCATCTTTGTGTTGCAAGAATAAATAGAGTAGTTTTTTTTGTAAAAACTTTAATCATTTCTATTATTTCTAATTTAGTGATTTAGAACTTAATTTAGTGATTTAGACTTTCAAATCAAGCTGTTATTTGCATGCCACTTTGATGATTCTACCTTAAATAAAGTTCTTTTATTTTCAACAACCAAAATCAATTGGGTGTTTAAAAACTCAGAGCAAAACATCCTGTTAGCAATGCTCTGTCACTTACTCATGTGATTCTAGGTGTATTTACTCTTAGTGACTATTAATTCCTCATCTGTAAATGGGGATAATGATAGTTCCTGCTCCCTAGAATCATTACAAGAGAAATCTAAAAAGTAACAAACACTTAAAACAGTGTTGGGTTATGGAAAAGATAATATAAAAAACTATGTTTTGTTATCCCAGGTATAATTTTTTTCATCTTTCTTTTCTTTGTGTCTAGTTTGGGGAATACTTTACAATGAATATGAAATACTTTTCCTTTCAATATTTTCATGATACTCCTCAGATATCAGAGAACACAAATAGGCTTTAAAAATAATGAAGTATTTATTCTCTCCATTTGTATGATCCAAAGTACTCTTTTTGGGAATTTAAACTCCTCAACAAAAATGTGTTGAGTGAGACTATGAATGCATTTCAAACCATCTAAGGCACAAATGATGGTATCTATTCTGACGGGCAGTATTGAAGACACTAAAACACATTCTGAGAGTCATATGCACAACTGATATTGAAAGGCAGCCCACAGGAAGCATGAAAAACTGGGTGTGAATATAAAGGACCCATCATATAGACTCTAAGTACTCCTTTAGTTTCTGAAGGCTCTTATTTAGACCCAGTCTTTTGGTTTCACATGATTGCTTCCGTGCCATTAGCAGTGAGTCTATTCGAATACAAATAAAAAGTAGCACTTTAAAATGCTCTTGGCACTTCAAAAGGCCATATATTAGAGAGCTAATTGGTATAGCTTTTACAACTTTCAATTGATTTTTTTCCATTGATTTTTTCCCCTCCTTTGAGCTGTCTTTTCATCCTGCTACTGCTATGAATTCCACTTCTCAGTTCCCGGGGAGTAGATTACATGCAAGAGAAGATAGTCAGTGAAGTGACAAGCCTCCCAAGAACTTCTGTTCTTCTGTTCCGCCATTTTTTAATTTCAGACAAATAAAACTAGTTGAGAGTACACTGATTGGACTCTATCAGAATCTTTCTTCTCTGGAGACTTAAGAGTGTTATGAAAGGGAAATCTCTGGAAACTCAACCAGGAGCACTGAATTTCTATATGGAGAGAAACAATCTCCCACCTTAAAAAAAAATGTTTGAGGAATCACAAGGTTAACTTTGAAATCTAACTTCCTTCTACACAGTCATGACCTAAATGAGAAATATATTCAACATTTGAGAAACTGTCATTCTATTATATTTTTCCATCATTAGCATCATCAAAAATAATTATATTAGATGCTTAATTATGACCTCTACCTTTATTATAATACATCTCAGTGAATCTTAAACTGTCTTAATGATAGGGAATACTCATTTGAGGGCACACATTGCAGAAGATCCTGTAAACAACTGGAAAAACACGTGTAAGAAATGCTTCTGAAACTGTGTTCAGACATAGTATAAAACGTGATGTACTCACTCAGTCGTGACTCCAGGGCCTGTACACTTTTCCTCCAACTCCCACATGCGCTAATCTTCTGCTTCTCCATTACCTGTTATGTT
>NW_023601292.1:0-21300 GCF_014898055.3 Talpa occidentalis | reverse complement strand
ATAATTAGGTACCTAATTACATGATTAAATGTCCTCGATCAGGCTGCATGTGTAAATAATGATGATTTAGTTAGCCACACTTTGTTATTGGGTTTCTGGAAAGCTTGTCTGGGGGCAAACAGGAGGAAGCTAAGGTTTTGCTCCTCTCTCTCTGGGTTGAACAGGCAGGAGCAGTGGGAGTGAGTGTCCTGTTGTGTGAGGACAGAGGGCAGAGGGGAGACTGGTTTTGCAGCATCATGTATGGCCTCTCAGCTGAGTGTCTGCTCAGACAGTAGCATGTCCCATGCACATGCTAAGAGGGGACCAAATCACCCAGAGGAAGTGGGATCCCCGTGAATTGATCAGAAGGGAGAATGCAGCAAAGGAGGAAGGGAAGCCCCAGCAGCAGGAAGCCTGCGTCCTTCCTCTCTGCCCTCTAGAATGCATTCCTCCTCCTCCCAAGCCAGAGCGGATCTCCAGGTAGGGCCGCTGCAGTCCCCCATACTGGGAGGCATGCTGAGGCTCACTGTTCTCATGTGTGCAAGGGGCTGTGTGCGGACGACCTGAGACGACACATGGGTGGTTCAGGAGCATTATATGCATCATATGTTTGAGGATAATGTGTGTGGTAATTCTATGATATTTTTTCCTGTTACAGCAGTGCTTGAAAAGGGAGTGAGGAAAGAGAAGCTGCATTTTGATCAAAATACTGTGATGCACTGCTGGGGTTGGTAGTGAAGAGCAAATGCACATTAGTAACTGCCTTTCTAGAAAAATTATGCTAAAGTGCTCAAAGCAGTGTTTGGTGCACAGCACAGAATGCTGGCTTGTGAGCCAGGGACATGGCTGTGAGGCCTGGCTCCACTGCATGTGGCCCTTCAGCCCTCAGCTTGCACTGCTGTTGAGAAGGGTACACCTGTATGGGTCCCAGAGGTCCCAATACACACACACACACACACACACAAACGGGCCATTTCCTGTGATCTAGGGGACAGGAGTGCTTGCTTATCTCTACAATAGCTGGGCTTCCTGAGTATTTCCCTCTGTGCTGTTAGCCTTCCTTTGTCCTCTGGGTATCAGGGCAGAAAGGGGCTTCAGGAAAGAGCCAATTTACCCCCTCATTTTGCCTCTGGCAACAGAGCTAGGAAACTGCCTACCCTAAATCGAGGCCCTGTTCTGTCTGTATTGGGCAGGAAATGCCATTTATCTTCACTGCTCTTACCCCCTTCCCCCCACTGTTTCTCTGGCTGATGAAGATCCTCTATAATAGGTCTCAATCCATCACCAGCACACTCCTGCTGTCTTCCCTGCCCACCCTCCCAACACCCTGTTCAGTTCTTGTGATTTATATTTCCTCAGCATTAATCTTTTAAAAGCAAAGAAGTCACAAACACATACATAACTCTTCATTCTGTCAGTTGAAATCCCATGACACAAATCAACTGCCATCTAAATTAAATGTTTCTTTCATAGAAAGTGATAAATGCCCTGGGGACTAATCAAAGTAAATCAACAAACAGCTTTGTTTCACTTCAGAATTTTGAAGGTGGTGTGGTTAAAGGCTGACAACTGGTTAACAGCTAATGACCAAGTGGAAAATGAACTGTCACATTCCTGCTGCTTGCACACAGCCAATATAGACAGAAGGCCTGTTCTATTTTTTTCATCAGGGATCTTAGCCTTCAAAGAAGGTTTAAGATTTAACACAAAATCTTAGGGGAAGATGGGTAAGTATAAACACAATTTACTATTCTGTCAGATGGGAGCACTAATTTTTTAGACAAACCAGCCAGAAGTCATTATCTAGATATAGGTTTGGATCTAGTGATGAGGACTAGGGAATCCCAGATAAGCCAGATGGTATAAAAACAGTGCAGATTTCAAATAATTTTATCATTTTTAACATGGGTGATTTCATACTGAAACAAAGCCAATTTTTTTTTATTTTATAACATTCAAATAACTATTTTTAATTTTGGTTTGGGAAATAAAAATCTTGTAGTTTAAGAAAAGGAAGGCATTATATGAATGGTTAAATCCAGAGCACGTATTGAGTTTATTTTCCTCTCTTCTTTTCCTTGTCTTATTACTTCTTCCACCATTACAACCACAATCAATATCACTGATAACTTTATTATTCATCTGTTTGTGGGTAAAGGGCAATGAAAAGTCTCAAAGTTCAGGTTAAAGAAGCTTGATATTCTCTCATTGGCAATGAGTGGGTAAGAGGTTTACTAGAAATTTTAAAGTTATAAAAAGAAAGAAGAAAAAAGATAAACCAGTTCTCTTTCAAATTTAGAAGCTCATTTGAGAACTATTAAAAAAGAATCAGTAGGGCTTGGTGAGACACCAACAGGATTAAGAACAATGAGTGTGAAGAGATGGGGGCTCCAAGAGGGCCTATGTGACAAGACTGGGAATCTTGAACATTTGAGTCTGAGGTTCTGGCAGGAGAGTGCATAAAATTTAATGAAGGACAAGTTAGTGTGAGGAAAAAAGAAGATATATTAATAATGATTTTTATTTTGTATTTAAATATGTCCATTTACATTCACTTGAAATTATGTAAAGGTTATATTGTAATTATATAAAATACATTGTTACAAAATAAATTATTAAAAGTTATAAGGTTTAAGATATATCTCAGTTTTTTTAATTTGTGTAGATAATACACTTTTAACCATTGTTAAAGCATCCAGGAGACTGAAGTAAAGGATGAATAAGAAGAGAATCTCTAAAGGTGTCCCTGAGGATGTATTATAAGGCTAGAAATGTTCCACACACATAGACACCTTACAATTGGAAGCTTGGCCTGGAATTCAAGTACGCTGGATTGCAAGCAGCAGGAGACTCTTGCATTAATAATGGTTCTCAGCTCTGGCTGCACATTAAACTTATATGGGACCCTGTAAAAAATAGCGATGCCCAGATCTTATCCCCCTAGGGTTGCCAGACATAAATACAGGTCACAAATTAAACCTGAATTTCAGATAAACAACAAAATTGTTAATGTACGTATATGCCACCAATTATATGCTTCTCCACAGATAGCTCAGTTCCTTGTCGGGTCACCAAATGCACTGGTTTCTTAAGTGAGCTACATCCAGAGGAGAACAATGGTGTCTACCAGGCCTGAACCCAGAGACACAGGTGTGTGTCATCTCGAAGTCCTTTCAGCAGACCAGATGGAAGGGCAACAGGAAGTAACACCCAGACAAGTAATTTCTTTGAAAGCAAGAATTTGCAGAGATTGCTAAACCACATGAATCCAGCATCCCCTGCACGCTCGGTGTAAAGCCACCATTGTACTTTATCCTCCCAACCCTGCAGAAAACTTTAAAACACACCAGTCCTTTGACCACTGATGAGACTGACTAGTTCCAAGAAAGATAACTGAGGAGCAAGTCTGGCCCTTCTCCAGACACCAGCTCACATGAGCAGCCCTCCTGGCCATCCTCCTGCCTGCCCTTGGCCTGCCCTTGATATTCCAGGTGTCACTCCACATCCCAAGCTCAGGTTCCATCTCAGGATGGACTGTGTGTCCCGCCCTACTCTGGGGATCTGAGTCAGCAATTGCTCGTCCTGGTTATGAAGCCACTCTTTTGGATCTGCTTTGCTGGAGCAGCCTGAGCATGCTGGTGCGTCATCTGAAGGCAGACATACTCCTCTGCACCCATCCTGCAGGAGAGACCCTCTGGGTGGCAGTAACTTCAAGGAAGGCTGCTGTCACTGGGCCAGAGTGCCAGGTGGCCTTGCCTGACCCACACCACGTGGAAGCCTGCTGTCCCTATCTCTGTCTTGGAGCACCCTGCGGCCTCTGTCTACATCTGTGTGCATCGGAGCCTGGGCGGGGTGCAGCCAGGAAGTCAGCCGGACACTTTTCTTTCTTTCTTCTTTAAGATTTATTTATTTATGCATACAGGAACTGGGGCACCGGCCAGAGGTGTGGGGGTGAGAGGATTCATCAGAGATAGAGTGGGGAACAGAACAGGCAGACTGACAGAAATACACTGCTGAGGGGAACAGTGGGTGAGTCAGGAGAGGTCTGCTGCACCATGTGGGTAGCTCCCTGGCCTGCAGGGATCAAACTCTGCTGCAGTGGCTGCGGACAGCTTCATAGGTTGTGTATTAACCCCTTGCGCCACCAGGGAGGCCCAAGCCAACCACTTTTCATGGGTCTGCACCATGCTGGGGTCTCACTTTGCATCATTTCACACTCATGGTGCTACTTTCTTCAAAGCCTGCTCTCGTGGAAGTCACAAATCACAAGCATCACTCATTAGCTGCAATTCCCCAACCACTTTCCCAGCAGGCATTTGTATCCCCACATTATAGAGGAAAAGGTTGAAGTTCAGAGAGGTTGTGCCCTACCAAGGACAGAGGCAGGATTCAAACCCAGGCTCACAGCCTTCCACAGTCAGCACCTGGCCCGGGTTCCACTGTAGGGTTGAGCCCGGTGATCCAGTGGGGCCCTGAGTGCTCACCGTGGGCACTGGGCATAGCGACTCAGCGAGGCAGGGGTGATCTATCACTTTACAGGACAGACAAGGTTAGAGGGGTCACATCACTTGCTCAAATGCTCAGTCGGCTAACCCTGTCTGCTCTCCCCTAAGGACAAGAATGGAACAGCAGGGCTTGCCTCATGGGGAATTTTGTGTGGGCTCAAAACACACACATGACTTGATATGCCTGGAGGCACCACCTTCTACCATCAGGCTGGGAGTCCTGTGACCTCTTCAGAGTCCCCTTCTCCATTAATCCTCCTGGCCACACAAATGGGGACAAGCCACTTGTTCCCCATCAGGCCTACTTACTTACTATGGTCACAAGAAATCTCTTTTGGTGTTTAAAAAAACAAACAAACAAAAAAAAAAAACCCTCACTGCCCCTATTTCTGAGGGGCTGGGCCTGCAGAACTTGTGAAAAAGCAGCTGGTGAGTGCTGGACCCAGTCCCCTTTATCAGCACCAGGCCTGTACCAGATGCCCCTGCAGCTGGCTGATAAGATAAGGCTTCCTCCAGGGCCAGGGCTTTATCAGAGGCTGGCCTGGTAAGGGAGCCGGAGCCGTTTTGGTCTGCTGGAGTCAAGGGGAGGGGAAAGGCCCCAGAAGAAACAGAATGTCCCTAACACTATTATTGGCTCTGGAGCTCTGGAGTTTTGAAGGAGGGCGAGTGAAACGTGCACATGTGGACATGGGAAGCTTTACTCCCCAAGTTATACAGCTCTGTAGACTAACTGCCAATCAGGAAGATTTGATTAAGTGAATAAAGGAAAAAGAAATAGAATGCCTTTGCACCAGCATGCATTTGTGAGGCTAAGCCCTCTGCTGCTGGCACAGACAGAAGGTTAAGGCAGACCACAGGCTTCCCTCCTCGGGAGTGATGGGCAGCCTCGGGCCCAGGGTCTGGTGCTCAGCAGAGACCGGAGCTGAAATCAAGAAGGTGAATTCTACTGTTGCAGAAATAATTTCTAGCCTTTACCCAGGCAGGGGAAAAACAAGCGGTACTTTTAGCAGTTCCCTTTTACTACAAGGGTGGAGGGTGGTGCCGTTGATGCGTCCTAGACTGTGTGTGTGTTTGTGTGTGTGTTGGGGAAGAGGCGGGCTGTACTTAAACATGAAGCCATTTGTCCCCACAAAATTGGAACCCATGAAGCATGGCACCGTGGACAGGAGGGTACTGTCTAGTTGCCAATGAGCCTGTGGGTGCGGAGGCTGTGGGGTCAGACACCACCTGAATTGCCGTGTGGCTCTGCCATTCGCTACTGGTGTGGTCTGGTACACTCACTTTACATACTTTTTCCAGAACATAGAGGATATCAAGTTGGAGGAGGGTCCAGGGCCCTCTTCTTTCTTTGATTTTTTTTTAATATTTTATTTTATATAATTCTTATATCATTTTTCATCTTTGCACAATGTATGCATTTTCATCTTGGTTATATTCCCAATACAATTGCACCCCCCCTTATTTTGACCCTAGTCCTTCCTCTCCCCACCCCTCCCCCCAAATCAAAATCAACAAGCAACTGTAAACCAGAGACACACACACACACAACACACACCCACCAGGCCCCTCTTCTAAGCAGGGGTATAACAACACTTCTGTGAGCGCAGGGCACCTCCAGACCCCATCCTGCACAGAGAGAGCACAATCCATGCCAAGGCCCTCTCCACCCTCTGCCTCCCTACCCTGCGCGTGAGGAGGGTGAGATGGTGAGGTCAGGACCGTGCATGTGCCTCAGTGCGTGCGATTCCCGCTACAAGCAGACCCCTGGGTGCCCGCGTTCCCACAGTACCTTTAGGGGCAGACAAGAAGTCAGTTCCTTTGGTAGCAACTGGATCCGTGCTCTGGGGTCACATGCTGGGGTGGGGAGGGGTCTCACCAGATGCACTTCTGTGCCAGTGTTTAGGTAGCTTTTGTCATTTAACCAAGTGTTCCTCAGACTAAGCAGAATGGCCTGCAAACTGAAAGCCAATGGAAAGAAGCTGCCACATCCTTCTGGTCTTATGAACCTGACGGCTAATGAGACTGGCCTCTGGGGGAGTTAAATTAATTTGCACCTCTCACATGGGGGAGGGTGCAATCCTGAGTCCTAACCTGAGCTGTAAGTGCCTGAACCAGTCTCTTGTACTCTTTGATTTGAAGGAGCCACCCCTATTTCTGAGGCCCTACATGCCCTGTGAACTGCAGGCACTGGGGGCTGGGGGTCAGGGGCCCTGACCTCATCCTCCTTCCCCACAGAGCCCAGCACAGGCCTTGGGGGGTACAGAAAAGCTTTGCCTAGAAGATGCAACTGGATATTTTAGAGAGGTTTCTAAAAGTTGGTGTGTGTGTGGGGTGGGGGGGGGGGAGGGAGGGCATGTGTGTGCCCGCACATACAACTAAGGGATCCAGAACTAAGGGATCTTTTAGAAAAGCTGAGAAGAATTTGGGCACGTGTTGAAATTCCTTCTGTCCCCCACTCCCTCCTCTGCATTTCAGGGACACTTTTAAAGTTCCTTACCACCCTCTCTCCCTTCTCAGCATCTACCACATGCCGTGGCTTGGCTCGCAGACCCTTGATAGAAAGTTAGCCAGTTGCTAAAAAGGACCACTTTCAGAGTTACAAGCATTCTAGAAGGGTCTTGTGCAGCCCTGTAGCAACAGAATGAACACAGAGCAGGTTTCTATGATCCACGCAGACGGGGTAAAGGAGAGTCCTGGAGCCCTCGGTGGCTTTCTCAGGCTTTTATTGAGCTTTACATGTAGTGCGGCAAACAGGTACACAGCAGGCAGGGGTGCTGAGGGCCAGGAGGCCAGGAGGCCATGAGGCCTCCAACACACCCCATCCCCAAGTCTTCACTCTGGGCTTCTCTGGCTTGTCTCTCCCCTTGTCTCTCTCCTGCCTCTGCTTCTCTTGGTGACTATCTCAATACTCCTCCCATGGGCCCCAGAAGTAAACAATACAACAATGTAACAAATGCAGGTGCCCCATCAGGCAGGGCAATCCTAGTGGTGGGAGGGCATAAAAGCCTGAAAACCATTTACCCAACAACCCCCAGACTCAGGAGGAAAATGGAAGTGGGAGGTGAAAGAGATGAGCAGATGTGGGAGATCACCTTGTTACTCTCTGACATCACTTTCCTAACTATCCAGCTCCACTCACCTCATTCACCTCACTCTCTCCTGACTACTCTCAACCCCCTTCCCCAGTAGGCCAGGCTTGCTCCTACCTCAGGGCCTATGCCCTTGCTATGCTTTCTGCCTGCTGTGTTTTCTCTCAGACCCGTGCTTCGCTCCTGGTTTCAGTCAGTCTTCCTCAACACTGCCTCCCAGTGAAGACTTCTCTGGCCATGCTTTTTAAAATGGCACCTTTTCATCCCTCAACCTAGCCAATCTCTTTCCAGCTTGATTGTCCTCCCTTGCTCCTAGTACCATATGATTTATCTTTCCATCAAATATTGAGTGATATAAAGCCAAGATCCCTGCTGAGAAGGGCTGGACAAAGCCTCCCGTGTATATTGGCTGCATTGAAGCAGCATGACTGACGGTGCCTATTCTACTCTTGGTGGGCATTAGACAGAAACCAGAAGTCAGACATCAATCTTAAACCATCTACCCATGCGTCTGTGTCTGTCTGTCCATCTCCACTAGAATGAAAGCTCTCTTTGGGGTTACTGTTGGCTTGCCCACTATCACATCTTCAGGGCCTTTTCCGGGCCTGACACGCACTTGGGGGGTCAATGCACATCTGTGATACATGACTCCAAGGTCCCAGACTTGCTGGTGTGGGTGGTGGAGCAAGGGAGCACAGCATAGACTCAGGGAGACCACAGCTGACCTCTGGCCCAACATTTCATAACTGGTCACACACAGACACACGTCGTCCCTGAGTGTCTATCTCTAAGAGGTGTAGTAGCCTCCTGACACGATTGTGTGCAGTCAGGGGCAATGTGCCTGGGGAGCTACCGGCAGTGTGGAAAGGTGTCTCCCTTTTGCCTGGACCCTGGTGGGAAGCAGTTTCTGAAGTGCTTTTAGGAGTGCGAGGTGGGAGTGAGGGTTTTTTGCAGCAGCAGCAGAGCTCCTAGTGCCCGTATTTACAGAGAGAGTAACTGCAGGGCAAGAGAAGGCAGAGGCCCCAAGAAGGTCCCTCCCCTTGGCAGCCCGGGTAGTGGCAGATCAGGTAACAGAACAGGTGTCTCCTGCATGCCCAGGATAGAGATCTGGCCCAGTGGCCTTCCTGGCTGCTGTCTGGCCCCTTGACCTCAGCCACAGGTCCTTCTTTCATGGCTTTTCATTTATGCATGAGGCCATGGCATCCCTTGGACAGGTGTGGTGGTGGTTGGGGAGGCTCGAGGCTGAGAAGTTGAGCCATAGAGAGTCTCGCAAACTTATGATAACAGGCCATACAGTAAATAGTTTAGGCTTCAGGGCCCATATGGTCTCTGTTCCAGCTTTGCCACTGTCCCATGAAGGCAGTCATGAACACCATGTCAACAACAAGGCACAACTGGGAGCCCATAAAACAGACAATGGGCTGGACTTGGCCTGTGGGCCTTGGGCTAGGGACCACCGCTGGTGTCTCTATGGCACTGAGTCTCTCTCCTCCCACTCAGGCTAATATTTACCAAACACTAGCCCTGCCCTACACCTGGTCCTTTATCTGCATTTTCTCATTTAAAGGAGCCCATGGGACTGAGCTGTACCTTGAACCCTGGTCTGTCACAGTGGAAGCCTATGCTCTTAACCTGTGTAAGGCTCAGCTGCTGGATGGCAGGCAAGCTGTGTGCGGCCGCGGCCCCCACCCACAAACCAGAGACTGGCGCAAGTGGGCTTAGCGCATCCTAAACACCCTGTGCAGTTGTGATGATGCAGCCATAGGCAGTGGACTTCAAAGGGGGCCAGGTCACCCTTTCCCAGGCATCCTCACTAGCTAATGGAGTCAAGACAACAGCTGGCAAGGTAGCCCAGGCAAGTGGGGGTCCTTCCTCTGATTTAAACTATGCATAGGCCCAAAGGCAAGTCTGTGGCCAGGGCTGTGGCCTGGGCCTCTCTGACCTGGCTTTGTAGACCTCCCTGGAAAAGCCCTGCCTCAGAGGGACACTCCAGGAAATCCTGAACCCCAGGGTGTTGTGTTCCAGGACAGGAAAATTGGAATATCCAGTGGCAACACTCGGCCTTGTCTAGGGATGCCTGAGAAGGTCCAGTATGTGAGCCCCTGAGTGGGGCTGCTGACTCAAGGGACATCATGTACTGAGACAGAGGAGGCCCACCCTGGGTGGGGACACACTTGGTCATGGGCGGGACAGGAGGGCTGAAAGGAGACCCTTGGAGACCCTGAGGGCAGGAGAGAGGGCAGTGGGAGTTCAGTCTTTTATCTGCAGACAGTCAGTCTCTGTCCTTACAGTGCTGGACAAGGAGGGGAATTCAGATAATTATGCCTCCGGCTTGGTACAACCTCAGAGATGGCTTTTACCAGAAGCACCTCCCTGGAAACAGAGGGAGAAAAGATTACTGAAGAGAGTCCACAGAGACCAAAGCCTCAGGAAGTAATCTGCCCAGAAGCGCCCAGGAGTAGAAACGCAGGCTCAGAGGACTTGGAAGGAAAAAACACCCTTCCATCTACCTCTGACCCCGGCCTCCTCAAAGATGCATTTTGACTTGTTCCAGCATTGTTTGTTTTCTCAGTAAGCGACAGTGTCTTACTCAAATGAGTTGTTTAAAAATAGCATGTTCCAAAAGGTCTTTTCAGAAGCTCCTCCGTTCTTAAATAGGAAATGACCCAGGGGTAATTGCCAAAGTCTGATATAAATAAATGTAGCGACAAAGCCCATTGGAATCAACTTTCTTTCACTCCTCCTGTGAAAAAAAAACTTTGTTCTCCTTTGGAACTCCCAGTTTCTTACCCACGGGAAAGGTGGTAAGAAGGTCTGCGGGGCTGGACCACCTGGTGCCACCCACAGCGACATCCTGCATCTTGAGGATGGGGGTGCTGCTGGCCAATGGTAAGTGAGGTCCACTAGCTAGCACTTGTCAGCTCGCCTGTGCACGGTTTAAATCAGAGAAAGGACTCCAGCCCACCCAGGCTACCCTGCCGGACCAGGTCTGCTCACCCAGGCACCTCATGCATTTGCTTTGTGTGTTAAGTCTCTTAACATCCTTGCAACTTGTCTTCACTTAGTCTTTCCCCAGCGCTAGAACAGTCTTAGCAATCAACAAGGAACATTTACAACTTGTCTCTTCAAGTACAAAATCTTACCAAGATAAAACTGTTAAGTAGTGACGTAGAAATTCACCATAATTTACCCTTAACTATTGATATTAGCTTATATGAAGCATCAGTTTAATTTTGTGGAGTACGTTGCTTGAATGGTCTTCAAATACGTAAATGTCTAGCTTTTTCAGTGAATAATCCCAGGACATGGGCAGTTCTATCTGAAACCTGAATTCATGAGATAAGAAATTTCTCACGACGGGGATTGGATGCTTATTCCTGTCAGGATGGTGTCTTTCTGCCCTACGTGTATCCACAGCACTCAGAGGGCAGGGATCGCCTCTTATACTTTCTTTGTCTCCCCTCAGTCCCTCTGACAACTGTCAGGGTGAACACATTGTAACCTTATTCTGTAGTTTCTATTGATGTTCCCATCAGTGGCGCAGATGGTGATTAGCAAACATTAGTGCATCAATTCTTTTCATAATAGGATATTCCATCTGGTTTCCTTTCTAACTTTCAGATTCAGAGCACAGGGTGCCCAAAGTTTGATAAGAAGTTCTCTCAGGGAATTGCAGTAAACCCTTGAACAAAGCAGTTACAAGTGCTGACCTCCCCCCTGTACACATAGAACATTTTTCTCCCCCAAATTTATCTACTAATAATCAAGCTTTGACCAGAAGACTTACTGAAAACATGAACAGTTGATTAGTACAGATTTTGTATGTTATATCCTTTTGATAGGCAATGGTATTCTTATAATAAAGATAGAAAAGAGAATGCTATTAGGAAAATCACAAGGGAGAGAAAACACATTTACAGTGCTGTCCTGTATTTATCCATAGTGGAAGTTTACATCATTTGTTTATAAGAAAATCCACTTACAACGCAGGCCAAACCTGAATTGTTCAAGGGTCAGTGTAACTGGTAAAGTGATGGAGAGCTGTGTGCACATACAGTTCTGCTATCAGCAGACATTTAACCATAGTAAGGCCATTTGATGGCTTCATGTGATGGAAACACCCTCAAAGCATCACTATTGAAAAATAACGTCTGGGATTAGTTATTTTACTGTAATCTGCAGGCAAGGGTTTGCAAGCTTTGTTACATGAAGACCTCAGTGTCCAGTGATAACTTACAAGTGGACCGGGGGTGTGGTCACCAGCGTCTCATCCCCAAGTCAAGCGCATTAGGTGGTCATTATCTCTTTTAGGTTACCAAATTTCATCTAAGAATTTACTTTGTAGAAATGTCATTTCGGTTAAAAATAATTGCAGTGGAGATTTGTCACTCCATTTGGAGAGTTTGGAGGATTGTGGCCCAGGGGGATGTGACGACTTTCATTTCAGAAAGGACCAGCACCATTACATGCACTTGAGCTGTGTGGTCAGTGGCCTGCTGGGCTGAATGCTCTGACGCTCTGACTGCTGTTTGACTTGTTTTTCTGTAATGATCTTATCCTCTCCACCCCAACCAGGCCAAAGACCCTTTGAAAACAGAGTCTGTGTCCCCTGTGCAGCCCCTTTTTCACAGGTGCTGCTCTTTGGATCAAAATCAAACTGGATCTTGGTGATCAGAAAGTGGCACACTGGCCTGAATTCACTCTAAGTAGAGGAAAGTTGAAGGTTCATGGCTTGTGTCCTGCCTCTTCAGGGGTGACTGAAAACCTGGATTTATAAAAGGCCCTCAGGTCATGTGATAGACTGGGCACAGACAGGAGTGTACATGGAGGTCAGATCTGGAAACTGGACCTGAATTAACCACTGGTGCATGTATATGCCATAGAGATACCTGCCAAGGGAAGGCTATCCTTACAAAGAGACTTAGCAATAGACTCTCTCCTTCATTAACAGACTTGAGGTGGGTTCCAGGAGGAAGGGATGGGAGAGGAAATACTGAAACCAAGCCCCAAATGAACTTGTTGAATCCTCCAAACCTGTGCACCCAGGTCTGCCATGTGGGGTTAGAGGGATCTGGCCTGAACATTACACTAACCTTGGGTGTCACCACAGACAAAGCATTGGGAAGCAGAGCACATTGCTGATAGGGTGCTGAAGACACGCTAGAATGAGACAAAGAAGTGGGAACGGTGTCTGAGAAATGGTGTCATGGGGAAACCTTTGAAAATCATGTCCAAGGCCAAAGACTCTGTAGGCTGCAGTTCTCGGTTTGTTTCCAGTTATCTTTGGGAAGTTATAAGGGTCCATGGACCAAATATCCATCCTGCCCCAAGCTAGATCAGATTGCCAAGAGAGCTCCCCTTTGCCCGGCGTCTGGGGGTGATACAGGTCTATTGTTGAGGAATGCAAGGAAATGGTAAGGAGTGTATGTGCACATACAAGTGTGCCTCTGTGTGTGTGTGTGTGTGTGTGTGTGTGAAAGTTTGTGTGTGGGGGGGGAAGGGAGGGTAATAGCACAGGAGTCAAAGGTCAAACCTCAAAGTTTCTGCCTTTGGTGACCTTGCAGTCCCAGCATTGGCACCTCAACATCATTGCTATCCTGTCCCCTCTTAAAAACCTGATGGCAGATTAAGATCTGGAACAAGACAAGGATGTCCACTCTCACCATTGCTTTTCAATATAATACTGGAAGTCCTAGCCAGGGCAATAAGACAAGAGAAAGACATCCAAGGAATCCAAATAGGAAAAGAAGAAGTCAAACTATCACTATTTGCAGACGATATGATATTATACATAGAGAACCCCAAAAACTCCACAGAAAAGCTAATTCAACTCATCAATCAGTTCAGTAAAGTGGCAGGATACAAAATCAACACGCAAAAGTCAGTAGCCTTCCTATACACAAACAATAAATCTGAAGAAGAAGAAATCAAAAAGACCATCCCTTTTGTTATTGAAACAAAAAAAATCAAATATTTGGGAATAAATCTAACAAAAGAGGTAAAGGACCTATACAAAGAAAACTATAAAACACTGTTAAAAGAAATAGAAGAAGACACAAAGAAATGGAGAGACATCCCCTGCTCATGGATTGGAAGAATAAACATTATTAAAATGGCCATCCTACCAAAAGCAATATACAGATTCAATGCTATTCCAATCAAAATTTCAATGTCATTCTTCAAAGAAATAGAACAATTATTGATGAAATTCATATGGAATCACCAAAAACCCCGAATAGCCAAAGCTCTCCTGAAAAAAAAAGAAGGGAATGGAGGCATCAGACTCCCAGACTTCAAACTATACTACAAAGCCATAATCATCAAAACTGCATGGTATTGGAACAAGAACAGACATACAGACCAATGGAATCGAATAGAAAATCCAGAAATAAACCCACAGATTTATGGTCAACTAATCTTTGACAAAGGAGCAAAGAATATGCATTGGAGCAAAGAAAGTTTGTTCAATAAATGGTGCTGGGAAAACTGGGTCGCTACATGCAAAAGAATGAAGCTTGACCACCACCTCACACCATACACAAAAATCAACTCAAAATGGATTAAAGAACTAGACATAAGACCTGAAACCATAAATATATAGAAGGAAATATAGGCGAAACACTACGTGATTTGCACATCAAAGACATCTTTACAGACACATCACCCAAAGCAGTGATAGTGAAGGCAAAGATAAACAGCTGGGACTACATCAAATTAAAGAGCTTTTGCACAGCAAAAGAGACAATAACAAAAACAAAGAGAAACCCCACCAACTGGGAGAACATTTTTGCACCCAACACTAATGATAAAGGACTGATCACAAAAATATGCAAAGAGCTGATGAGACTCAACAACAACAAAGAAAATAATCCAGTCAAAAAATGGGCAGAAGAGCTTAAAAGAAACTTCTCTGAAGAGGAAATGCAAATGGCCAACAGGCATATGAAAAAATGTTCAACATCACTTGTCATCAGGGAAATGCAAATCAAAACTACCATGAGATACCATCTTACACCAGTGAGAATGGCACATATTAAAAAAACTAGCAACAACAAATGTTGGCGAGGGTGTGGAGAAAAAGGAACTCTTCTGCACTGTTGGTGGGAGTGCAAACTGGTCCAACCACTGTGGAAAGCTGTATGGAGATTTCTGGACCTACTAAACATAGAGCTTCCATATGATCCAGCAATTCCACTCCTAGGTATTTACCCAAAGGACACAGAAACATCAATTCCAAAGAACACCTGCACCCCTATGTTTATAGCAGCACTGTTTACAATAGCTAAGCTTTGGAAACAACCCAAATGCCCAAAAATAGATGACTGGATCAAGAAGATGTGGTACATATATACCATGGAATATTACTCAGCATTTAAAAAAGATAAACACATGCAATTTGCAGCAACATGGATGGCGCTGGAAGGGATCATGCTCAGCGAAATAAGCCAAAAAGAAAAAGAAAAATACCGGATGGTCTCACTCATAGCAGGAATCTAGAAAACTTAAATAAGGGACCAGGAAAATGAATAACTATAAGAAAGTGAAAATCAAAATCAACAAAAAACTATGAACCAGAGACACTTTTAGGGGGGCGGGGGTGGGAGGGGAGGGATTGGGGTCAGAATGGGGGGGGCTGCAATTGTATGGGGAATATAACAATAAAATTTATTAAAAAAAAAAAAAAAAAAAAAAAACCTGATGGCAGAGTGTCTATGGTGCACCGTACCCCAGAAGGAATTCAAAGACACCCAGTCTCGTTCCATCTACCACATCCGGCTACGTGGAGTGACTTACAAGTCACTCTCTGAGCTTCACTTTATTTACCTGTCAAAGAAGGTGAGTAACACTTCTGGAATGAAGAGAGGAAATGAATTTGCAACAAAGTATAAGACAGTGCAGTCAAGGGCCTTCCCGGTGGCGCAGAGGTTGAGCGCTGGGTTGCGAAGCTGCCCGCGGCCTCTGCAGCGCCGGTTCGATCCCCGGCTGCTCCCCGGCCACTGGACGAGGGTCCCACATGGCGTGCAGACCTCTCCTGCCGCCCGCTGCTCCCCCCAGCAGTGTACCTCGGTCCTTCTGCCTGCTCTGCTCCCCGCTCTGGCTCTGGTGAATTCTCTCACCCTCCCGTGCTTCTGACTATACCCAGTGCTTGTGTAAATAAATAAATAAATCTTAAAAAAAAAAAAAAAAAAAAAAAAAAGACAGTGCAGTCAAGGCCCCTTGGTGTGTGATACTTCACAAAAGACAAAGCTGCCAGCCCAGAACCCAGGGGTGGTTCTGTGGTAGAGGTATTCCAGGAATTGGCCAGAATTGGTGGGGGCCATTATTTTTTCCCATTGCCCTTGCAGTGACCCTGAGGCAGCCACCCACAGCTTCTCTGGGGGAAAGCAGGACCTATGTTGGGTTGGCCTTGGCTGCCAGTACTCCACAGTCAACAACTCTGTCCTTGTGTGTCTCTATGAGCATTTTAGCCGCAGCTGCTGGGCGTCAGGTGGGGGCAGCAGGGGTGGGCAGAGCGAGCACAAGTGGCCTGGGGTGGGTGGGTTAAGAAAGGCCTTTTCTTAGGAGGGAGGGAGCTGCATGGCGATGAGAAGAAAGGTGTGGAGTCTTGGGGTGCCCCTCGTAGCACTGCAGGTTGCCTCACCCCAGAGGTGGGGAAAGACACCCCTGATGGAAGGCTGACCAGTGCTGGTGATGAAGGGAGTTTGTGGGGAAAGATATCTTCCTATCGTTCCGAGATGGAATGAACAATATCTACTTTCATGGAAGGTCTTAGAATTAGAGACGCGGTGCATTTCCTCACTGCCAAGAGCTGTTCACCACCCATCCCTTTGCACCTGTGGCAGACCACGTGATGCCATCTGTACCTCCATCGAGAATGATCCTGCTCCCCCATCAGGTTCTCCCAGAACCCCCTGCGCCCCTCAATGGGTCACCTCTTGACACTGAGGTTCCCTATCTTCTCGCTCAGAGCGCGCCCCTCCAGCTGTCACCTGCCTGTCCCACTTGCCTCAGAGTCAACTGCACCCCAGAGAGCACCTGCCTCCTTCTTCCTGGACTTGTATATATTGTTCTCCAGGGGATGAGCTGCTTCTGCAACCATGAACCAGAACAAAGCAAATGTATGTTTCAACTTTTCGGCGACTGGCAGCTACTTCTGGTTTACAAAGCCAGGCAGTAAGAGCAGGACAGCGCTGGAACCCTCAGTACCCTGAGGCATTTCCTTTTGACTGAGTCTCCAGAGAACATCTCTGAGGCCCAGCGGGCACCTGGCCCCTTGACCTTGGGGGGCAGTCAAGGGCGGCAGTGGGGCCTTCACGGGCTTAGTCGCTTTACCTTTGTGGTCATTTCTCCCCCAGAATATGAAAACTGTGTTTTATAGCGGCATTGCTATAAAGATAGATGAGATGTTTAATTTTAAACGTTAAACTTTTCTGTGGATTTCCAAAAGCACATGGGCCCAGCGCGGTGTTTCATGTGGGGTCTGCCCTGGCTGAGCCCCTCCCAGGAAAACCCTCAGTAGCAAGTGTGAGGGGGCAGCTGCGACTCTCTGCAAGTCCCGTTGCTTCCTGAGTTTCAAGTTTCAGTATCATCACGTGCAAAATGGAGATAAAAATACCTCCCGTAGGATGGCTAGAGGCTGAAATGAGATAACTTCTGCTACGTGAATCTTCCTCTCTATGCTGAGTTACGGGTACAGTGGCCCTAAGAAGAGAGCGGGTCAGGGTAATTTATAAAATATTTTAGAAATGGAAAAAATTTGAAAAATCTGAAAAATAAAGACTACTCAGGATTTCCAGCTATAGCTGAAATTAATTTTACTAAAACCAGACCTTTGGGGGAAGCTAAAGAAGGGTAATTCAATGCAAATCAGCCTTAGGGCACTATCAGGGGTGATGAGACCCAACTCTCCATACATGCTGTTGGGCCTGGGGGGTGTGCTGGAAAGCATGAGAAGGAAGCCCCCTTCTAGGAGCGAGGGGTGTCCAAGCTTTAAAGGGCATCTGAGATCGTCCCAGCCGAGAACCCGTTCAACTGTAGCATCAAGTTAAAGAGAAATGACAGGTAAACAGAAGCATTGAGAGACGGAGCACCCGAGGGCGCGGTGAGAAGGGCAGGAGGCTCCGCAAGCACACAGGTTTGGGTGCACAAGGGACAGAGGGCTGCAAGGACAGAGACAAGTGGGCTGAGCCAAGAACAGCAGAGGCCACGATGGGCCACTAAGGCGGCAAAGCCTTACACAGGACTGTGAGGCATGCAGATGATGGGGACCAACAGCACTCTGTGTACCTCAGGCTCTGCCCACACTGGTTGAACCTTCCCATCCAGGTAGCCATCCATCCATTCATCCATTTACCCACCCATCCAGCAACACTGTTTTTAAAAAACCCAATGGAGAACAAGACAATGGAGACCCCTATACTATAGGGCTATTATTCCGCTGAGAGGCTAGGGGAGTGAGGATGGCTCCACCCCATGCCCCCCAGGATGCTTTGCAGGGAAACTGAACAACAGAAGGTAAAGGGTTTGCTGCAGGCAAGGCCTGTGTGCTCTCCAGGTTGCCCTCACCACACCACACCCACTCTGATAAGAATAGGAGGGAACAGATGGGCTGAGGCAGCTGGCATTGCTCAGAGGGGCCAGCTTCCCAGAGCTATAGGGGAGCTACTGAGAACCCTGCTGGGCTTGAGGGCCTTGTCCTGGTTCTCTAGGACCCAGAGAGAGTGTGGCATCCTATTCTTGGGATGGACAGAGGCAATAATGGAGATAAGGTGGGGAGTGGAGGTGGACCAGCAGCATTCAGGACACACACTCAAGCAACTTGTCCCAGGCACAGCACCAGGATTTTATCTATGACAATAAATTTTATCTGAGGGGAAAATGATATTATAACAATTTACTGGTTCAAGACTGGCTACAGAATTTGTTAGGTGCAGTGCAAAATGACCCTGGGGGGCCCTTGGTCAAAATTTAAGAATTTCAAGACAGCGACAGCAGAGGATTAAACCAAGTGAGTGCAGCTGCCCTCTGAGGGTGACAACTCAGGTGAAGCCACAGAGCTGGTCCCGGCCTGGACCCTGCACAGAGCTACAACGGGAAGTGCCAGTCAGCAGTGACGTGGAAATGGGGGTAACGTGCCTCCATCAGCTGTGATGGGTGCAGGGAAATAGCTGGGAGGCCCGGCCATGGAGTTTCTCTTCCCAAAGAGACCTGCCCGCTGAGTCCCAAGCAGCATCCTGGACACAGTGTTTGGCAACGGAGGAAGAGAAGTGTGACTTAACAGGGGAAGGAATTTGTTAGAGAAGCAATGATGCAGAGAATATAATAAAGACTCATAAAAGAGTTACTAATCCTGCTTGTTTAAAAGTCTCAGTCTGACAGTTTCAACATCCCTGCCGTGGCTGATACTATACTTGCTGTCTCTTCAGACCTTGTTTTTTGCCTTTTCGTATGCCTTGTCATTTTTCTTGATAGTGGATGCCCCGGGTAAAAGAATCTGCTGCAATATGAGGAGGCAAACTTCCAGAGTCCCAAGATAAGGTCTCAGTCTTTTGGGGAGCCTGCGCCCTCGACTGTGAACTTCCCATATTTCTCAGGTTTCTCCCCCCTGACATGGGAGAGAATTGGCTGGAGTGAGAAGGGTGACATGGGGTTGGTGCTTCGTTCCACCCGCCCAGTTAGCTCTGCTAGACCCTTGCAGGTTAGCCTCTGATGAATTTCCTCCGGACCCTTGTTATGCACAGGTGCTCTGGAGGATTTCAAGTATTTCCTTCCTTTTCACTCCCCACTTCCCACCCCACCACCCTTACAAGTTCAGAGGGGTTTCTGGATGTTTATTGTGAACACCTGGTCATGCTCCAGGAGTTTCCTACAATATTGTAGGGTACCCTCCCCCCATCACTGAATACGTTTGGAGGGTTTAACTCTCAGAGTTGTCTACACTGAGTCTCCAGCAACTGGCCAAACTTAAAGCGTTATTAATGAGGAGCCAGGAGAACAGCAGGGCCCCAGACCAGGCAGGTGGGCAGCTAGTCCTGCTGATCCACAGGACAGAGTCTATTCAAGCCCAGGCCTGCCTGTGGAGTAGTGATAAGGGCACAGGCGCTCTGGTGGGGGTCAGGGAGGCCCTGCCTGGGATGACGCCCCATGTCCTGGGCATTAGCTCTGGCGGGAGGAAGCCAGCCCTTGTCAGAACCTGCCATTAGATAACACTTTGCACACTAACATTTGTTCTGAAAGAATGTACAACACTTAAAACTTATACTAGCCAAGGGCAGGAGCTAGCATTCTCTCAGAAGTTCAGATTACCAATAGGTCTGCAGAAAATCTGAGTAAAGACGGGTGGGGAGGAGGAGAATATGAACAGGAGTCTTTAATGGAGGGGAAGGAGAGCTAGGCGGTGGAGCTGGGGCCCATCAGTGTGTTCTTAGAATTGGTTTTCATTTGAGTTTCTGTCCATTTCTATTTCATATTTACTGCCCTCCACTCTATGACAAGTTCTGGGCTAGAAGCTACTGAATTTATGATTTTTAAAGGGCCTTTCAGTGTCTGGAATGGACACAGGCCTGGAACTTTGACCATGGATTGTCCATGCAAAGCCCTTTTATTTCAGAGTTACTCGCTTGGGTGGTCAGAATTTTATGAAGGGGTACACCTAGGAATCTTGTGGGGCTGCAGTGCAGTGTTCCCCAGGGTGATGTGCATTGTCTTCTAATGTCCAGAGAAGGCACAGACTGGGCCTTCATGGGCAAGCATGGTGTGGGCTACATGGACAGAGTGTATGTATATGTGTGTGCTTATATGCATGCATGTGTATGTGTGTATATATGTCTGTGCATGTGGGGGGGGGCACCAAGAGAGCCTCAGAGGCCTGAATTGGGTAGTTGTGAGGGTAAAGCTAGAAAGGTGGGGAGATCCCAGCATGAGGAGGCCCAGTAAAGGACAGACCCAGTCTGTTGTGGATGGCAGAGTGGAGGGCAGCAGGCCCACTGTGGTCAGGCCTGGTCACAGAAAGAGGGAGCACTGTGAACTGAGGTTGGACTGCAGGCTGGCTGAGGAGCTTGGAGTGTTGGCAGATTCTGAGCACACATGCTGCATGCAGACAGTCCCTCTGTGTTGCAAAACTACAGTGGTTATTCCCAGACACAGCCTGGCACACCCAAGAAGCAGCCCTCCCCTCCCCACACCACCCCTTTTGAGTTGATTGCAATTGTTTCTGCATCTGACAGCTGGTATCCACAACCTGGCTGCATCCTCAATACTTGGGATCCCTGGGGTAGGTCAACTCCTGGATCTCCAGAGTTTTAGCTGCAAAATAGGGAAGAAAATGCCTCTGATACTAGAGTGGAGTGACCACCCAGGCACGGGCCACCATAGCCACAGCGTTTGACATATAGAACTGTTGTGGCTTTGTTACATTTAAGAGTAAAAACCAGCAGCTGCCTGCCAAGGAGAGCAGCAGCACATGCAGGGCAGGTGCGCTTTGATAAATTCCGTTAAAAACATCAGCCACTGATACCAGTCACTGGCAGGGTGCCAAGCCCGCAGTCTCTCTTTCATCATCGCGGGTTCCTGTGAAATGGCTGTTATTATTCCCGCTTGCAGGTAAGAGAACTGAGGCTCTAGGTACGGGGTACCTCCTGGGAGCCAGCACATGCCGGAGATATGGTCGAGCCCATGACACAAGGGCCTCCCCTCTGCTCTGCCTCGAGGGCCCAGGAAAGGAAGGA
>NW_023601291.1:0-21312 GCF_014898055.3 Talpa occidentalis | reverse complement strand
TTTTTATTGCCTGGAAAAGCCCGTCGGAGAAGGGTGTGCAAAGGCGGCTTTGGGGCAGGTGGGCCGGCCACCCTTCCACCTTGCGCCCCGCAGCCCCCCTGGACTCCCGCCCAGCACCCCCACACTGCGCAGCGGCAGCATTCACAGCCTCCCCTGCCTTTTTTTTTTTTTTTTAAAGATTTATTTATTTATTTATGCATACAAGAGCTGGGGTACAGAGCAGAGGTGTAGGGGGTGCGAGGATTCACCAGAGACAGAGTGGGGAGCAGAACAGGCGGATCTACTAAAGCCCACTGCTGAGGGGAGCAGCGGGTGAGACAGGAGAGGTCTGCTGCTCCATGTGGGTAGCTCCCTGGCTGGGGCTTGAACTTGCGCTGCAGAGGCTGGGATAGCTTCACAGTGCTGTGCCTACCCCTTGTGCCAACAGGGAGGCCCTCCCCTGCCTTTTGAGTTGGGGGCCCATCCCTCCCACTTCGCAGGGACCCGCGGGCCTCGTGGGCATCCCATGCCCACGATGATTAAACCTGCAAAGTCATCTCCAGCTGGACCCCCAGGCGAGCTGCTGACAGGCAGTCCCTACCAGCTGGCTCGTTCCCATTAGCTGCTGATCGCCTCTGTCTTTCCTTCCCTTCCTTCTCAGCAAATGTTGGGGTGAACTTGCAGGGAGCATGGCCTCTACCTCTCCCTCCTACTTGCTGGAATTCACCCCTGTTGACCTCTGTCCCTTCAGCACGCTGACGCCAACTCTGCCCGGGGCCCCAGCCCGGACGTCTGAAGTCTGGGCCTATTCGTGGTCCCTGCAGTTTGGACTCCACCCTCCCTGGGCTTCCTCAGGCTCCCCAGTGGACAGTGGGGTTCATTCCCGCTGGGTGCTGTGGCAGGCCGGAAGGGAGTCCACAAAAGCCCCACCAGCGCCTTCCCAGCAGCAGGCAAAGACTTGGGCTTGGAGACAGGTGACCAGCTCCTGATCCCTATTTCTTCTTGCCAACTGGGGCCCCCTCAGCCAGTGCCCCCCGCATAGGTCGGTCCCCAAGCTCAGAGGATGGCATCGAGGGGCGCGGGAGAGAAGGTGGGAATGTGTGACAGTTGTTCAGCGCTGGGTGAGCCGTTAGGACCCAGCCTCTGAGACCAGGTCATCGTGAGCCGGGAGGTGGAGCAGGGGCGCAGTCTCGGGGGGAGGGGGGCTGAGAGCATCACCCCTTGTTGGCAACCCCCAGAAACCCGGCTGGGGATCTGAGGATCAAGTGCTGCGTAACGAGCCAGAGCCTCACAGCTAGAGCCCATCAGATCTGCAAGCTGGTGGTTGGTGGGGGGAAGCGGGTCCCCAATCCCCGCGGCGTCAGTGCGGGCAGGGCTGGGGGTATGGGAGGGCTCACCTCCTGAGGCCGGCCTTCCCACGCGGCTGCAGAGCTGGAGTTGGCTGCTGCTTGGGAGCACTGGATGTTGAAGGCCGGGCCTGGGCTCCCGCCCCCACGGGCCTCTTATCCACTCTTGGGCCTCTCACAGCCTAGGGGCTCCCATCCCTAGAAGGTTCTCGAGCAGGAAGTGGGAGTTGCCAGTGTCGGGCATGGGCCCTGGAGTTGGAGCAGCACTGCGCCCACCGTGCTCTTTGGCTGAAGCAGCTGCGGGGTGTGCGTGGCCTCGGCGCCTCTCCCCTCCGGCTTCCTTCCTCGGCTTTCCTCGTTATTCTGCACCCGGGTGTGGATTTGCTACAGCTGAGGCCGAGACCTGTGACGATGGCTCCTCGCCCTCCTTGCTTTCCCCCCCCACCCCAGGCGGCTCCCCTCCATCCTGGCCAAGCTTGGGGGCAGGGAAGGCGGGAGAGCCCCGTGCCTTCCAGGGAAGACAACGCTGGAGGCTCCGGTCCCTGCAGGTAAGCACCGGCTGCAGGAGGGGCTCAAGGGCCAGAGCCAACAAGTTTCTGAGGAGCCTTGGGGGGCAGGGGCTGGTCCCCATGCCTGAAGCAGAATTCCCCTCCATTGTGGTCGATGGGGGCAGATTATTATTATTGGAACTGGTTGAAGCTTCCTCTTCTTTCCTTGCACTGGGCCTCCAAAGGGATAGGAACGCACGGTCAGGCCGGGCCAGCTGGGCAGGGACAAGGAAGTGGCCTTCATGCCAGTGGGCGGGCACTTGTGTCCAGGTCTCCCACCAAAGCCACTAATTTATGTGACAAATGCTGCCCAGCGGCCCTAGGGAGGGAAGACCTGCCTCGCGCCCCACCCAGACCGGCTCAGAGCCCTGATCTTGAGCCACAACGGCCCCGCCCCCCCCCCCCCCCAGCAGGTGCTCATAAAGGGGCCAGCGGAGGCCCCTGCCACTCACGCAGGGATCCATGGATGCGCATGTATGAAGTGCTGAGGCCCTCGGGTGCAAGGGCTTGGCACCAACGGACTGCACTGGCCTTTTTCCACCCCGGGGCTACATTTCCGAGGCCTTCCCTTTGCAGGCATTGAATGGATTTCCTTTTCAGACACATACCCCAGGCCTCCACCCAGGGAGAGCTTTTACAGGACAGGAAATAGGTGAACCCACATCTTAAAAGAAGCAGAGCAGAGTCTGGAGGGCACTAGGATCAGCGGGGCTCAGGAGTGGTCCCCTGCCAGCGCCCACCCATCTCCCGGCCCAGCTTGGGAAAACCCTGCCAGGGCTGTTTCCCCAGGACCTCGCCTTCGGACCCTGGGATACCCTGTGGTCTCTCAGCTGGCTCCTGAGATTTAGGGAAGCAGAGAGGAAGGACGGGGGTACCTGGTGGGGTGTGGTTGCCTGCAGTGCTGGAAGCACCCACACTTCGGAGTCCCATGCACTGGGTTTCAGCTCCCGGTTCCATGTTTTAGGAGCTCAGGGCCTCTTTAAGCTTCAGTATCAATATCTTAAAAGGGGGGATCGAAGCCACGACCTCACATGGTTGAGGTTTCAATGAACTGATGTGCACAGGGCGGCTGCGGCACGTGGCGTGATGGCGCAGGACCATCGAGCAGTGACCATGGAGCAGTGTCTGGAAGTCAGGCGGCTGGCCGGCCGGCCGGAGCCTGGGCTGGTGCTGTGGGGAGAGGGCCATCGGCAGGCTGTGGTGCTCAAATCCCTCCGAATGTGGGTGTTAGAAAAGCTTGGACTTTCACTTTCCAGATGAGTACCCTGAACCCCAGGGAAAAGCAGCAACGCATGGAATGAAGACTGTGTTGGGAGCCTCAGGCCAAGGTCTGGCCTGCACAAAATACAAGGCCATTGCGGGCAGAGACTAGAACTGACGCGTCTCTGCAGACCCCCGCGGAACCCAGCGCAGGGCACTGGCGCTCCCTTTCTGAGCGCGAAGCCACAGAGGAAGGCGGGCAGCACTGCTGGACAGTCACCGGCCGGGCAGATCAAAAGTGACTGATTCAGTCTGGTGTCCCCCCAGGGTGGGCCAGGTGGCTGGGTGGGGGGCTCCACAGCCACTCCAGGCGTCTGTCCCGGCACGCCTGCAGCCGAGGGGGATGGCAGAGGAAGAAGCTGGAGAACATGGACACACCCTCGGGGGGCAAGAGGTGCTCAGTGGTTCTGCGGATTATCAAGGGGTCGGGGATTATCAAGGGTCACGGTGTAGGAAAGCGAGGCGTATTCAAAGGTTGAGGTGCTTTGGGGCCTGTTGTTTCACAGGAGAGTAGGTTTATCTTTAAACATTGTTTGAATTAAGGGTGGGGCCATGCAGGGTGGGTATCCTGGGGGGGAGGGGGCCGTGTGTGTGCAGGGCAAGTTGGGGTGTTTGTGGGGGTGCATCTGTGTGGGGCAGTGCGGACAGTGGCCAGTCCAGGCCCCCAGAGTCAGTACAGGAGTTGGGGGGCAGCGGAGACCAGGGAACGGGAGACTGACTCATTGAAGAGGATGGGTCAGTGAGTAAGTAGTTGAGGGTGTTGGTGCAGGTTGCTCCCCATTAAACCACTGAACCCCAAGGTGTAGATCTGAAAATGGAGCTGGTTGGACAACCCTCCAGGTGAGAAATGTCCCCCTTTGGTGTTTCAATTTGCATCAAAAGAGATAAACATGTTGAGCACCTTTTTTGTTTGTCACCGTTTGGAGCTCCTTCTCCGAAACGCCTGAAGGATTTGTTGCAGACGAGCAGTCATTGTTCCTAACAAGCATCGTGAGTATTTTCCCATGTGTTCAGTCTTGTTATTTTGGGGCCACACAGATGAAGCATTTTTCCGCTGGTTGAGGCCTGTCCATGTCTCCCCTTGTCTCCTGGGTTTCAGCTTGGAAGCAGCCTCTGTCACACACGTGTCTGGTTTCCCTGGCGCTGGGAGTCTGATCCCTCGGGATGCTCAGGTGTCCGCGGGACCTGCACCCCTGGCAGCTGCACTCCCTCCCGCGGGCGGAGACCTGCGTGTGGGGCGCGGGTTAGAGACCCGCGACCACCCGTGTGAGCCGGGCCAGCTCCCTCGCCTCCGTGTCTCCATCTCCAGCTGGACCCTGTGGGCTGCTGCGGAAGCCGCGCATCAGAGGGGTGAGCAGTGGTGGAGGTGACGCCAGGCCCGCAGCCCTGTGCTGGCATGAGCACGTACCGCAGAGACCTTACACATCCTCTGTCATCTGCCACGCGGGTCTCTGGAAGCCCTGGCAGAGGAGAGGCATAGTGGACCCACTGTCCACGTCCCGGGACTTGGCCGGTGGCCCCAGGGGCCTGAACTGCTTGGCCTCTGCCTGGAGGCTCCCCCAGGTGAGCCGGTCTGCAGGGGGCGGGAGGGCAGGATTCCTGGAAGGTGGCTTGGCCGGACCAGGAAGCAAAGAAGCTTGACCTGGGGGTCAGCCGCCCCTGCTCAGCGCTCAGAGTCCCTCTTTGCTGGAGTCCCGGGATGGCGCTTCCTTCCAGCCCGCTGGCTCATTCTTAGACGGGTGTCCTTCCCGTCTCTCTCAGTATTGCGTCCCAGGAGGCCCCATGTACTTTTTTAATAAAGGAAATGAAACACGCGCACACACACTGTTTAAATAATTAACAAATCGAGGATTAGGGGTAGAGACTCCCCGGCCCGGGCTGGGGGAGCCGGCCCCTTCACGAAGCCGGGCTGATCACGCCCCCGCCAGAGGCCGGGCCAGCCGAGATGCTCCGGTCTCACCCCTGCTCAGACCTGGTGCGGGTGCGGCTGAGCAGGGGCCCCGGGCTGCCCGCGGCCTGGCGTGGGCATTCTCGCTACTTGGGGAGCTTGGAGGCGGCCAGGGCCGGGGCCTGCGGAGAGCCTGGGAGCTGGCAGCGGCCGTCGTTCCCGTCGCCTGACACTTGCACACAGGCCAGTTTTGTCCCCTTCTCCGGGCCCCTCACGGCCAGCGCTTCATCTTCTTTATAACCCAGCAGGCCGCGGGCCCTCCCAGACTGTGGGGTGGAAGGCTCCGGGGTCCAGCCCTAATTACCCTCATTTCTCATCCCTTGCTGGCTCACGGCGCCAGACAAGAGCGGCTCCGGCCCCCTCCCAAAACCACTTCTGCCTCCTCCGGGGTCTTTGCATCTGCCCGGTGGCCCCCTCCTGTCCGCACCTGCTTCCCGCCTCTCGCCCTCGCTCCGCCATCCTCGCCCTCCTGGGTGGGCTCTGAGCTTCCTCGTCCCCGGTGCCCCACAGCAGACATGCCTGCAGGGCTGGCCCGGGATCGTCCCGCTGGCTTGGCTTCACGGGACCCGAAGCCTCTGTGATGCCAGTGCCCTTCCCCACCTGCCCTTCCTGCTCGGGTCTTGCCAAGCCCGGCTCCAGCAGTTAAACTTTAACACCTGCCCTTGGTCCCTGCAGGGAGTTCCGCTCTGGCTTCGCCGGGCGCTTGCCCAACAGGTCTCCCTTTGCATAGTCTCCTCTTCTGCTGCTTTGTCCGTCCACTCCGGCACAGGATCGCATCCTTAGAGTGTTGTGAGTGCGTGTATGTTTTATATATGCTTAAATATCTTTTAATACACATTTGTCCTCATTATTCCTTTTTTTTTTTTTTTAAAGATTTATTGATTGATTGATTTATACATACATGCATACAAGCACTGGGTACAGTCAGAGGCGCAGGAGGGTGAGAGAATTCACCAGAGCCAGAGCAGGATGCAGAACAGGCAGAAGGACCGAAGTACACTGCTGAGGGGAGCAGCGGGCGGCAGGAGAGGTCTGCGCGCCATGTGGGACCCTCCTCCGGTGGCTGGAGAGCAGCCGGGGATCGAACCGATGCTGCAGAGGCTGCGGGCAGCTTCGCGAACCAGCGCTCAACCGCTGCGCCACCGGGGAGGCCCCATTATTCCTTTTTAAAAACTTGATTGATTGATGTTGTATTCTGGCTTCAACCTTAAAATCAATTCAGGGATGCTGGATACTTCATAATATTCACTTAGCTCTTTCTGACACATTTTCTTGGGGTTTCCCGTGACTGCCAATAAAGACAAAAATATTGCTGGGCTTCTCAGTGTTCCAGAGCCTACGCTGTTAGGCCCAGAAGCCCGTGCTCTTAGCCATCTCAGGAAATCACATCCTGGATGGTGGTCTGGATCCGGAAGTGAGTTAACCAGGTATCCTTGGGAAGTGACTTAACCAGGTATCCTTGGGAAGTGACTTCCTATTTTGGAAATGAGGGTTTCATTAGTTTCTCTGAAATGAATGATTAAGGAATGGACTTGAACGGTCCCTAGAGCCACACTTACTTGAATCTGGGACCATCCTAAGAACCTGGCAACTTTTTGACGGAGGTACCCACCCGTGCACTCTGGGATAGACCTTGACAGAGGGGCTGGGGACACTCCACACAGCATCACAAGACAAGGATAATGAGAGCTGACAGGTGACTACTCACGTCCCGTTTTCTCTGCTTCAAGCCTTGCAATCCCAGTTCTACCCCATCTCTGCTTCTTATGACATTATTTTAGTTCCTTAATTTCTGAATCTTTATTTTTTTAAAGATTTATTTATTTATGCATACAAGATCTGGGGCACAGGCTAGAGATGAGGGGTGGGGGGTGGGAGAGAGGATTCACCAGAGACAGAGTGGGGAACAGAACAGGCAGATTGACTGAAATACACTGCTGAGGGGAGCAGTGGGCGAGACAGGAGAGGTCTACTCCTCCATGTGGGTAGCTCCCTGGCTGGCCGGGGATCGAACCCGTGCTGCAGAGGCTATGGATTGATTCATAGTGTGGTGCTTAACCCCTTGCACCACTGGGGAGGCCCTGAATCTTTATTTCTTAAATCTCAGCAGACATTAGCACATTCCTTTCCTCCCCATACCTTATTTGGGGTCCCTCATTTTATAGGTGAAGAATACCAAGATTCAGAGACCAGACGTCTTGCACCGGCCACATCTGTGACAAAGTGGGGACGAGAAGGCATTAGCTACTGTCTTGGTTGGCCTGGGAAGGAATAACAAAACTCCAGTGTGGACACGTGGAAATACACGTGGGGATACCAGCACCTTCCTTCCCACGCCTGTTGTAAAGAGAAGAGAAAATGAAAGCGACCAACGGTTCAAGACAGGGTTGTAAGAAGAACAGTCAGGAAAGGAAAAAGATCACAGCAAGAGTTAAGGGTCCAAGACAAAAGATTGGTCCCGCCAAATCCAGCACAGGGCCGCGGTCAAGGCGCAGTGCTGTTGAGGGCCAGCTGGCCAGTGCAAGTACTTACTAATGCTTCTCTCCAAATGCCGAGGAGAAAGGCTCACACTGAGGGGACCCCCTTCTAGCAACACTTTCACTCCACCATCGATTTACTAGTTGGAGGGGAGAAAAAAAATTTGTTCTGGCAAGCTTGGTGAGGAAGTGAGATAAATGACCAGAGATTTAATGTAGATAAATGCAACGCAATACACCTGGGGGGAAATAATAATCTGCACATATATCAAAGAGAAGGATGGAGAAAAAACCAGGGCACACTACCAATTATTTACCATAGATACGAGCCATATTATCACCACCACAAAGAAAGACCGATGGCGCCTTGGGTTGGATGTGGAAAAGGATCCCTCAGAAAACAGACGTGGTAATAAAGTCGCTTCACACCACCTTTGCCTGGCAGTAATTTTCACGACGAGATGCCCCTGCAGGCGAGCGCAAAGGATGCAATAGAAAGGGCATAAAGCTCTGCAGAATGCGGAGAGCGGCAGCCTCCTGTGGATGAGGGGGTGAAGCTTCGATGACTCAACCAGACCCCATTTTCACTTAAAGACGCCAAACCCAAGGGGGCCCACACTTCTCCAAATAAGGATGCAAAGCACAATCAGCTTTCCTGTTCGCGCTGCTCCATCTGTCTCCCCAGGGAAGGGCCGCACCCTGCCCATGTGCTCAGCGGTGCTGTCAGTGGACTCTGGGCGCGGCCTGGAGCCCGGGAGAGGCGGCCCTCTGGACTCAGAAAATGAGCAACAAAATGGAGACTCTCAGGCAGAAGAGAAAATGCCTGGGCTCGGTGTGAGACCCGCGCGGGGCCTTCTGCAGGTCTGAGGTTCTCTTGGTGTAGGAGACTTTTCACACAGTCAGCATCTGTATACAGGGGAACAAAGCTGACCGTCTAAGACCTGGGCTCGGAGACCCAGCAAGTCTCTTAATTCACCAGCCGCTGTGCCTCCATTTGCCCTCAGGAAAGAGCAGTTCTGGGTGGCTCCCACCCGAAGGGTAACTCCTTAGAACAATGAGCAGCGGAGGCTCCTTCCAGGGAGCAAGCAGGGAAACACCCGGGAGGCCGTGTGGGGTTTGCTGTCTGACTTGCTGGCGCTGGATGTAAAACCCACCGGGACTCCCCCGCCCCCCCCAGCTCTTCCCAGCGCCCAGGCGGCCGGGATTTAGGCGTCGTGCTTCTCAGGCTTTTCTGGCCAAGAGACGCTTCAGAGAGTTTATTTTAATAGGAGATTTGCATATTAAATCCAGATCCATAAAACCAGGTTTATGGCACAGTAGGTCTAGGGCGGGGCCCAAGAATCTGAATTTTCAGCAGCCACCCCAGGTGGTCCAGCTGGAGGTGGGCCGCCAGCCGCTTTGGGGTTCTCAGGCCCACCTGGCCGTGATGGTCTAGCTATGCCTCCCGGGCCGTGGACACTCAGCCGTGGCCCTGCAAGCCGGGAAGAACTGGGAACCGGGATTTTGTCATTTTGCTGCCCAATATTCATCCACCTCCATTTCCTTTTGGGAAATAGTTGCCCTGGGTTTGTTCAGGTGATCCCGGTGGGTTCCCTCTTCCTGGCCAGGGCGGACCTGCCACCTGGGCCTGGCCGATGAGAACATTGGGCTTGTTAGCGCTCTCGGGACTGTGGGGAATGGGGTTCACCCAGCCCCTCCCCGTGCTGTCCTTCCCCGAGGGTTTTCCAAGCTGTGCATGTCAGCATGTGATCAAGGAGCCACCAGGGCCTCCAAAGTTGCACATCTAGAACAGGGTCCTACTGTGACGAGAGAGAGGGGGTGGCGGGTGGGGAGAGAGAGTAGGCTTCAAAAATTAGCCATCCCCTTGTGGGCAAATGCCCAGAGTCAGCCCAAAGCAGGGCCACAGCAGCCCGAAAGCTTGTCACAAGTCTAAGGCAACTTGTGGTCGGGGGACAGCAAGAAAGGGGTAAGGCAGGTCCCCAAATCTGGGATAAAGGTTCACATCGAGATAACGGCTGCCACTGTCACCTCCCCACAGGTCCCTCCCTGCAGTCCGGCAAGCCCAGGGCAGGCTCTCTATCTATTCGGGCAGACAGAGGAGAGTCCCGGGCCCTCGGTGGCGTTTTCAGGCTTTAGTGCTCTTTCTACGCCAACTGCTATGGGGCAAGCCCACAGGCTGGCAAGCCGGGAAGCCTGGGGCCCAGGAGTCTGGCAGGATTCCCAGTCCCTGAAGAGTCTTTGTTCTTTCTCTTCAGGCTCTCTCTGGCATTCGCTCGTGGTCTCTTCCTCCTGTAGCTGCTCTGCCATAGCCGTCCTGTCTGAGGACGCCGCCCTTGCATCCTCAGCCTCCAGGCCAGGTGTGCACACTCACCTGGAGTACATCAGGCAAGTGTACCCCAAGCCCAAGCTCCTAAGCTCCTTCTGCACTGAAGGGTGCCGGTGACAGCCACAGAAGCCAGTAGCGCAAGAGCCTGAGCAATTCCCTCACCCTGCACTCCCTCATGTGTCTGTCTCAGGGTCTCCACATGTCTCCCCTCCAGAGTCTTCTTCACGTCTCCCTCCAAGTCTGAAGCGCGAGTTACATCAGACAGGCAAGAGCCGCTTTTCTAGTCCGCCAGCCTTTGGTGTTACATCACTTCCTCTGGTGCTCAGCTCCACCCCTCACCCCCAGGTCAGTCCAAGGAGACTGCCTGTAAGAGGAGGTAGGGAGCGCAGTACCTCCCTAACATGTGGGAAGGAATCAGACACCCCAGCTCTGAGTCTACCGGCTCTCCTCAGGAGCCTACCGGCGTTGTGAGCAGGAAACTCTTGGCTCTCATGTTCCATCTTGGCACAGGCCGCTGCGCACGCTGTAGACAGTTAAGTTCCCTGAACCCCACGCATGCAGTTTGAGCTGCAGACAGCAGATCTTGTCTTCTCATCACAAGGGGAGATGCTTTTTTCATTTCTCATTCTTATTTTTAATTGCATCTCTGCGAGAAGACTGGCAGTGGCTGAGCCCATTGCAATGATCATTCACATCACCTGTAAACCCAGCCGTGTGTGCTGTGCTTCAAGCTTCTACAGCGGTGTGTGTTGACGGTTGCTTAGTAAAACCGGGAAAATGTCAGTTTGTAATAATCAAAAACCAGGAACGCTTCTATACGTTTCCACACACCCCCGGGGGATGCGCCGCTCTGATCGGAAACTGTGTCTGGTGACACAGTGCCAGGGCTGGGCAGGACGCGGCCCCCTCGCCACCATGCAGCCACGACTGGGGCTTCGGGGGCCACCTCCAGCTGGTCCTGTTCCCCTCCACTCCCTCAGATGTTGTGGTAGATGCGCTTCTAACACATAGAGAGTTGCTAATGAATTGCCCTGTCCTACTTATTACAGGCTCTTTGAGACCAGAGACTTCACAAGTCTGCTGTGCTGTGAAACCCTGCGCAGGCTTCAGAGAATGCCATGCTGCTGCTGAGCACCCGGGATATATTAATTGCTGTGTGACTGCTTTTGTTTAGATGCAAACAACCAAGAGGGCTGATACCCTTGGCTCTTTGCTGGGTTGCATTTGCTGGGACTGAGGAATCAAGTCTCACAATTAACTGCTTGTCCATGCATCTCTGACATGGAAACTTTGGGTGCACTCAGGTCACCCAGTTGTGTGTGTGGGTGAAAGTCTTCCTTGGGGGTTAGCCAGAGAGGCAAGCTATTTGCAGCAAAGCTAGACTTTTAAGAAGTGGAAAACTTGGCAAATAAGTAGGAGAGAGGAACCAGGTCAGGCCAGGTGAGTTAGAAGTATGGGCCGTTATCGCCTGGGCAGCCCCGAGGGGGTAGCTGCAGCAGCTGCTGGAACCTGGGAGTAACTCTGAGCTAGCAGCAGGCTTAGGATGGGGCTGGGACCAGTGTGTTTGTGGGAGGGACACTTGCCAACCTCCACATCCTGAAGCCTGTTCTACCCAAACAGGAGATCACACCTTGCTGAGTGCAGGCAAGGTAAATCTATGAGGGGCAGTTAGGATGCAGGTTTCTATCCTCTTTGGTCAGTCCCAATTGGGGGTTTTCATGCCTTGTCCCAAGCAGATTTTTCTTTCTCAGGGTGATCATTAAAGTATGTAGGCTGTGAGAACAAGGCCGAGGCTAGAGTGAAGCTGGACGGAGCATGAGCCACCCTGGCTTGGAAAGGCAAAAATAAGCTCTCCTTGGGCCTCCCCTGGTGGCGCAGCAGTTGAGCACTGGGCTGCGAAGCTGCCTGCAGCCTCTGCAGCGCCGGTTCGATCCCCGGCTGCCGGTGAGGGTCCCACATGGTGCACAGGCCTCTCCCGCCGCACCCGCTGCTCCCCTCAGCAGTGTACTTCGTCAGTCTGCCTGTTCTGTTCCCCGCTTTGGTGCTGGTGAATTCTCTCACCCTCCCACACTTCTGAGTGTACCCAGTGCTTGTATAAATAAATAAATAAACCTTAAAAAAAAAGACATCTTGCATAAAAAAGAAAAAAAAAAAAAGCTCATCTTGTCTTGAAGAGTCCTGGCTTGGTGAGCTGGGTTCATTTGCAGCGCTGCAGATTCTGTTCTCATTTTGTTCAGTTTTTACGCAAGAGGCAAGCACATTTGCAAATGGCTCAGACTTACCTGGTCTGACTTTCTTCCAATATTAAGATGAAAGCTGTGCTGTTCTAAAGAAAAAGTGGGGGGAGTGGAGGATCGTGTGTTAAGCACAAGCTTTACCTAAAACACAATCCCCTCCCCTTCCATTTATTTCCCTCCGAGTCCAAGTGGCAATTCCTGTTTAATTAGCAGGAGTACTCCCTAACAAGAACAAGCTGTATTTTCTTCTTCCTTCCCGGTGATTCGGATGCGGATCAGTAAGTCTTGGCCTTTCCTGTTTCCGGGAGCTGTGGTGACAAGGACCCAGGCGGGAGGCTGCTGTGCTTTTAAGGACGCGGTTGCAGGTCACTTTGGGAGGAAAATTTCAAAGATAGCAGCACGAGCCTTCGAGAATAGGGTGATTACTTACAACAGAACCTCTTCCAAACATGGGGGGGTTCCACCATGTATTGGTCATTTTTTTATAGTGTTATCTTTTGTAAGTTTATTTAGAAGCTTCCATTTTTAAAAACTGGTAGCTGGGCCTCACTGGTGACGCAAGGGGTTAAGCACAGCACTATGAAGCTGTCCACAGCTTCTGCAGCACGAGTTCAATCCCCGGCCGGCCAGGAAGCTACACATGGCGCAGCAGACCTCTCCTGTCTCACCCACTGCTCCCCTCAGAGGTGCATTTTGTCAGTCTGCCTGTTCTGTTCCCTGCTCTGTCTCTGGTGAATCCTTTCACCCTCCCATGCCTCTGATCTGTACCCCAGTTCTTGTATGCATAAATAAATCGTTAAAAAAATAGGTAGCTGCCTGTCCAATATTCCTTGAGGTACACAGGCGCTATCATAAAGCATGTTAGCTTTCAATTAGGTGGGCAATCTCCTAAAAGACAACTGTTGCAACAGTTTTGCGTTCTAGCAGAGTCTACATGCAGGTAAAGGCTACAGTTCATCCATGTGTGTGATGATTGAGGGAAAAAAATCATACAGTATTATCAACCAATGACACCTCCATTAAAAAATAATGAACATTATTTTTTGCTCTTTGTGGTTAGGTCTCTAAGTGAGAAAGGACATAGTATGGAAGGAGCAGGGAGGGAGGGGGTCAATTTCTGTACAGGGCTGACCACTATATATTTGTTACTAAAAAGAAAAAAAGTCCAACTCTTTTTTTCTTTTTTTAAAAGATTTATTTATTTATTTATTTATTTATACAAGCACTGGGTACAGTCAGAAGCGCGGGAGGGCGAGAGAATTCACCAGAGCCAGAGCGGGGAGCAGAGCAGGCAGAAGGACCGAAGTACACTGCTGAGGGGAGCAGTGGGTGTGGCAGGAGAGGTCTGCGCGCCATGTGGGATCCTCCTCCGGTGGCCGGGGAGCAGCCAGGGATCGAACCGGCGCTGCAGAGGCCGCGGGCAGCTTCGCAACCCAGCGCTCAACCGCTGCGCCACCGGGGAGGCCCAAAAGTCCAACTCTTTTTGTTTTAAAACTCAAAAAATGTACTGAAATATAGTGCAGTACTTTGCAAACAGGTTCTGCAGCCCCGGGCCCCTCGTGAATCCCTGCAGTGTGCCTTTCCAGCCTGCGGGGAGCAGTGGGATGGGAGCCGGGCGTGGGGGGGCCAGCACCAAAGGACGAGGAGGCGGTGGGCAGGTGGCAGAGGCCGGCATCCCCCGGGCAACGGTGATTTTTCTCCTCTCACCAAATGTTCTTAGGAGTCTTAATATTTTTGTCTTAGAAGAAAGCACTAACTTCTTTTTAAAGCCCTTTTTGAGGGATGATTGACATATGTAATGTCATCTTCAATCTAGATCATTCTATTACATGTTGTACATATTTAATGTATTCAACTGTGCTGCACCTCCCCCTGCAGTGACCTTTAGGGTTAACCGTCCCTAGGTCTGGCTGGGCAACCAGCGCGCAGGGGGAGAACAGCATAACACCCTGAAGCAGAGGAAGTACAGCGGAAGTTCCCTGAAAAGGCAGAAGCTTATCAAAAGATAACGACCACCAGGAACCACTACAAGAATGCAAAAAATCTTATTCTGTCTTTCTAGAACTACAAACTTTAATCCCTTATTTGTCTTTCTAAACTTCCTTCTTTCTTCTATAAAAGTCATTGCTTGTTATGTAGATCACCTCCCTGATGGTGATAGACTGAGCCCATGAGCAAGCTGATTTCATTGATATTCACTGTCCCTGTGCCTTTGGAAAACATATATATACTGGTCACAAACTCAAAGAAAATTACACTCAGATTTTCACTCTTGAAGTGTGTCTGTTTGTCATTTCTTTCACCGACGCCCTGACCACCCTGCACGCTTCTCTCAACCCTGAGGTGGCCTCATCGTCTACTGCTGTGCTGGTCCGCGGCACAACTGGGTGCTTTTGGAGAGAAGTCTCTATCCATGAAGCCGTCACCCCATCTACGCCAACACGTATCATCACCCACCAAGTTGACTCCCCCCACTCTATTACCACTGGGCATCTGTTATTGCCAGAGCATTTAGGGGTAACCTTTAGCAGGCGCAGATTATATTTCTCAGACTCTGCACACTTTACACCTATCTTGGTGACCCCCCCAAATGTTCTCATATAGAAAAAACTGAGGCCCAGAGAAGTGGAGAAACTGGAAAAATCACCCAGGCAGTGAGTATCAGAGACAGGTGTATAACTAGGCTCCAAAGTCCAAAAACCGGGGGACAAAGGTGGCCCAGGGTCCCAGCTTCCAGGACCTGGTCTGGGTCATGAGGAAGAGGGTGGGTCAGCTGATGCTTGCAAGGGAAGGAGAAAGGCAAGGGGCTGCGTCTCACTGGTGAGAAGTCACAGGTCCCCCTGGCCGCAGGATCACAGAGGTGGGTGACGCGGATGAGGAAGAGAGGCTGGAGGCAATTCCCACAAAGCACAGGTGTGAAAGGGAGAAAAAGGAAGGGAAGACCCCGGAAAACAGGAGAGAGGGTGGGGACAGGGCTGAGGGCAGGGACTCAGCCGTGGGGAGCAGGGCAGTTTCCACTGTGGGCTATTTTCCTATATTTTTTTAAAGATTAATTTTATTTCTTTATGCATACAAGAGCTGGGGTACAGGCCAGAGGTATGGGGGTGAGAGGATTCACCAGAGTGGGGAGCAGAATAGGTGGCTGAGGGGAGCAGCCAGGGAGACAGGACAGGTCTGCTGCGCCATGTGGGTAGCTCCCTGGGCTGGGATTGAACTTGTGCTGCAGAGGCTGCAGATAGCTTCATAGTGCTGAGACTTAACCCCTTGAGCCACCGGAGAGGCCCTATTTTCACTTTTTTTTTTTGGTGGGTGGGAAGGTCAACAGAGATCAAAGTCAGGTGGGGTCCTGACGTGTCCCCAGACAAATCTCTACGAACAGTTTTGGTCAAAGTTCCCACTTTTATTACCTTAACAAAATTAGCTGCTTCCGCTGCCACCGCCCGGCGTGCACTCCCCAGGCGGCAGGCATCTGTCAGTCGTCTGGCTTTGCCCTCGGACGCCTCCTCTACCCCAGCCCGGACCTCCCAGCTTGCCAGTTCTGAGGGTGTCCTCGCAGACGGGGGTTTGTCGCCAGGTGCCTTTTGTCTGAAAGTTCCAGGGGCTTTGCGGAGCTTCCGGCCACAGATGTCAGACTTGCCCTTGCTCCAGAAGAAGCTGGTGGCTGTTGGGGATGACGCCAGCAGCAAGGCTTGCCTGCTCATCATCTTCAGCACTGGCCGGTTTCCGGAGGGCTACACCCCCAAAGTGTTTGAGAACAACGTGGCATAAGTGGAGGGGGATGGAAAGCAGGTGGAGCTGTTTTTGTGGGACACCAGCGGACAGGAAAATTATGATTGCCTGAGGACCGTCACCTACAGGGACACCGATGTGGTCCTGCTGTGTTTTTCCATTGGCAATCGTGAGAGTTTTGAAAACATCCCACAAACGTGGGCCCCGGAAGTCAGGCATTACTGCCCCAACGTGCCCATCATCCTGGTTGGGAACCAGAAGGACCTTCGGGATGATGCGCAAACTCTGCGGGAGCTGGCCGAGATGAAGCAGGAGCCTGTGAAACCAGAAGACATGGCAGACAGGATTGGCGCTTTTAGGTACATGGAGTGTTCACCAAAGACCAAAGAGGGGGTGAGGGAGGTTTTTGAAATGGCCGCCAGCGCTACTCTGCAAGCCAGTAAGGGCAGAATTGGGAGCATTGACCGGTGTTTGCTGCTGTGAGCTCAGCCCCCCACCCCTTTCATTTAGAAGTGCTGTTTATAATCTTAGTGGGCGATGGCTGGTCTTTTCCACCACCTGTAATTTACCTAAGATTACAAATCAGAAGTCACCTTGCTACCAGTGTTGGAAGACCCCATGATCACCATGAGCTCCAGCTGACATGGCTCTCAGTCCCCACAGACCCACAAGCTCTCATTCAAGGAAGTTCTTCTTTCTTTTTCCTAGAAAAAGAAACCATTGGTGACTTTCGTGAACTAGGCTGTAACCACTTTATAACTAGCGTGACCTCCCTGTCATTGTCAGCTGCCAGGGACTCTGGTGAGTCATCACTGCAGATTTCATTGACATAGCTCTGGCGCTGGCACCCAGCGTGGCAAAAATGTGTTGGGAATGTACCAGGTCAGAGACCCAAGTCCATGCAGCCGAGCAAAGTTAAAGGTCTGTGGTTTGTGTTAATTACTGTATAGTAACTTGTAATTAGTGCCACTTCATGTGTTTCACCAAAATCAATGTGCTCCAGATAAAATGTAGTGTATTTGTATAATTGGATTTCCTAATACTGATATCATCCTCACAGAAAGGGTATTGTTTTAAATAAAGTGTATTTGAAAATAAAGTGAGATGAAAAATTAAAAAATATTATTCAAAAGCATATTATTATGCTGGAGTCTCCCGCCAACAGCATTTCCTGTAACCATTCTTAAAGCATTCATTGCTGGAGTATTTTAGTTCTCATTTTTTTGTGGCAACGATTCCTTTTTCTTTTACAAACTATTCAACTCTGGAAACCAGTATCTTAAAGACTACACATCCCAGGAATTCCCTGTAGGGGCTTAAGTACCTGGAACTGGTATTAAAAAGATCATTAAGAGTAGAAGATCCTTCATTCCCTAGAGCTCCTGGTAATTTGTATTTAAAGACCTAGGCTCTAGCAGAGTTAATATTTACAGTGAGGTAATATATTATTTGCATGGACCCCAGACACCAAAACATCTATAAATTCACATATAGTTAACCTCCTTTTGCTCCTTCCTTTCTTTACTCATGAAGTCAACTCAAGACCTCATCTATTATCAGACAGAACGTTCTCACAGTAATTTCACCCACAGGCCCTCTTAAAGGGAAATAAAAATAAGGGACATGCTGAATTCTCTCTTTACAGATTTTAGCAGAAGTGTTCTGAGTTAGGTAAATGGTGAAAATGTGAAAGAAAAATAAATTACTACTGTTTTGTCCTTTGGAGTTAGATACAAATTGCAGTGGAGGAAATGGATTCCAAGGGATGAAATAGTTCTCCGGAATGTCACAAGTTATTCGTAGGGATTGCCAGGAATCAAAGTGTCTGCATATGAGCAAGTCTAATCTAAAAGGTGATTTAGTGTATAACGAGATGCATTCATTAACCCGAATTGATGAATTATATATTGCTCAAGAATTCTTAAGTAAGGGTTCTCAGCCTAGTCCTCAAATTCTGCACCTGTGTCTTCTGTGCCATTTGAGCAGCTCAGGAACTGAAATTACTGACTGTCTGCATGTCTAGGTGTCTTGGGCACATCAAGATTTCACCCCAGGCTTAATCCAACTCAGGCTCCATGATCGGCTTACATTTCAGGGAAGTAATCAAGAGACTCACCTTACTTCATTCTACAGCAAGGAGGAACTGAATATAAGTGGTAATTGAAAAGGCCTGTTGGGATCAAAGTAGCAATCAATATAAAAACAAGTGGAGTTCTCAGAAGAGCTTGTACATGGATGTTTATAGCACAATTATTCATTAGAGTTAAGTGTCCATCGGCTGATAATGGATAAATATAATGTGGTAGATCCATACAGTAAAATACAACTCAGCCATAAAAGTAAATAAGTACTAATATATGTTACTAACATGAGTACCAATCACCAACATCAGGTATGAAAGGGTCTTACAAACACTAAGCAATAATAGGGCCGATTATGAACAACTTTATGCGAACAAATTCAATAGTTTGGCTGAGACTGGACCAACTCCATGAATAAATTTTCTATTTTTTAAAATATTTATTTATTTATGCATACAAGAGCTGGGGTACAGGCAAGAGGTGCAGGGGAGTGAAAGGATTCACCAGAGACAGAGTGGGGAACAGAACAGGCAGATTGACTGAAATACACTGCTGAGGGGAGCAGTGGGCGGGGCAGGAGAGGTCTGCTGTGCCACATGGGTAGCTCCCCGGCTGGGGATTGAACTCGTGCCGCAGTGGCTGCGAATAGCTTCATGGGTTGCGCCTTAACCCCTTCTGCCACCAGGGAGGCCCCATGAATAAATTTTCAAAACGGACTTGGAAAGAGCCATGAATGGGGCTTCCTGGTGTGATTCTGTGTTCCATCTCTGCCCCCACCCCTTACCACCACAGGGGTCTAGCACAATGGCAGCAGACGCTTCTGACATTCCTGGCATCTTGAACTCCATTGATCCTAGTTGGCTTCCTGGTTACCACCAGGATTTCTGACACGAATCCCTCATTTTGCATCTGGGGCTTTCACATCACACACAAAGAACTGGCTGCTCCCTGCCCGGCGCTTCTGGGTGGGGGATCAGTCTTCACCCTACACAGGGAGGGACTTCCAGAAACACAGGGTCAAATCCTGCTGCCCACATTCCCCGAACTCACCCTGTGGGAAACTCTGCTAGACCACGACTTGCTTTTTTCTAAAATGTAGCCAGTTAAATGACCAACAGAAAGGTAAAGAGGTGATCCCGGGGAGTTTACCGCAAGGGTCAGGAAAAGATGTTTCACTGGGAAAGCCTCTAGCGACAAGCCATGGGGGGGAATTCTCTTTTCTTTCTTCTCAGCGGCAGGTTGAACGTGTCCTGAGAGCTCTTGAGAATTTGCCCCAAGGAGGTGAGCGAAGGGTAAGGAAAAATGTCAGGCTTTTCTGCCCTCCCGTCCTCAGGATAGATGAGGGAACCCTGCGGTCCTGAATGCATGCCTGAGGGCGGCACCTGGAGTAGGGGGTGGGCCTAGGTAGATGGGATTCACCTGGGCTGAGACTGGGCTCTTAAGGGCGGCGTCACGGGGACGCCAGCAGAAGCCGAGGAGAAGCCAAGAAGTAGCAGAACAAACAGAAGAGCAGAGAAGCAGAAAGAAGGCCAGAGAGAGCCCAGATAGAGTGAGGATTTGCTGGGGGCTGGGAGGCCTGCCAGCCTCCCGGCCCCCCAGCACCCCTGCCTGCCATATGCCTCGTGAGCCCCAATAAAAGACCTGCAAAACCCCTGAGGGCTTCAGATCTCCTCCCTTACCCCGTCTGCTGGATTAGATAACCTGCTCAGTGGTCAGGTCCTGGCCCCTGCAGTGAGGAAAGGTGGAAGTGCAACAGGGTGGTCCCCAGGAAAGGGGGAGGTTCCCTGCCCCTCCCAAGGGAGGGTGGAGCTGAGCAGGAAGAGGAGAAGCTGCAGAAGAGACTGAGGAAGGAAGCAGGATGAGCCAGGAGACCTGGAGGGGCAGGGGGAGCCAGCCTAGAGACACGTGAAGAAACTGCGCTTGTCTTTGGGTCGTGGACTAGGTGACACAGATGTGGGTGAGACCCGTGGGGAGGTGACCATGGCAGCTTTTATCTTGATGTTGATTTTGCTCTTTTCCTTCCGGGCTTGTCCAGTTGTTTGTGACCCTTTTCTGTGGGTCCCCACTGGAAGATGCTTTAGACTTGTAGCAGGCTTTGGGGCCTTGTTCTGGGCCAATCCCATTTGGATGGACTTTTACCCACGAGGGGACGGGTAACTTTGGGTGCTTCATTTAGAAACTAGATTCTTTGCCTTACCTGTATTGTTTCCTAGTTTTATTAAAGATCCTTCCCATTAAAGTCTCCTATGTTTTGTGTTGATGCGGCGGATGGCAGAACCCATTTAGAATAGGCAGGTTTGCGGGGTTTGGGCTGACCCTTTTCCCTGTCCTATAACAGAAGGCGTATGTGAAAAGAAGAGCGGCTGTGTACAGGGCAGGAGGACACCGAGCAGGATCTTTATGACCCGAGCAGGTGGGGGGGTAAAGGAGTGTGAATCCTGGAGCCCGTGGTGGCTTTTCAGGCTTTTATTGGGATCTACTGGGTACACGGCAGGGCAGGGGTGCTGGGGGGCCGGAGGCTGGCAGGCCTCCCTGCGCCCCCAGCAAGTCTTCACTCTGTCTGGGCTCTCCGGCCTTCTCTGCTGGTCTCTGCTTCTCTGTTCTCTGCTCTTCTTGTGGTTCTGCTTTCTCTGCTTCTGCTGGCGTCCCCGTGGCGCGGCCCTTAAAAGCCCAGTCTCAGCCCAGGTGAATCCCATCTACCTAGGCCCCACCCCCTACTCCAGGTGCCGCCATCAGGCATGCGTTCAGGACCGGCAGGGTTCCCTCATCCATCCTGAGGGGCGGTTGAGGGGCAGAGAAAAGCCGGATACTTTTACCTTACCCTGCAGGCTGGAACGGGCTCCGGGGAGGGAGCAAGTGCTAAACCTGATTTCTAGTTTCCAGAATAAGGTCTTGACCACCCGTTTTCCATTTTACTTCAACATTTTCAGACAGGCAGGGAAGTGGAAAGGACTGTACAGTGAGCGCCCACACACCCAGCACCCTGGTTCTGTCTGAAGCATTGTGCTGTCCTGGTCTTACCAGCTCTCTCGCCGTCTCTCCAGCCTCTGTTCATTTCTCAATTCATCACAATTTTCATGCAATGAAATTATAGACTTTGACGCCCTGGAAAATTTTTCAGCTCCTGTTTTCTTCCCTCAGGCCATAGAGCCTGTAAGTCTTTACAGCAGTTATATTTCTGCCTCCCTCTCTCTAATCATTCCTTTCACTCACAGAGGGCCCCCTGGGGTTCCTTCTTTTGGCACCCATGGACCCATGGCCCTCACCACTCCCCGAGGTGCTGAGAAGGAGGCTGGTCACGGGGCCTTTCCTCCAGGAAGTCCTCTGCAGTTCTGGGAGGAGGTGAGGCTATGGATTCGGTGAGAATACCAGCCACCAGCC
>NW_023601290.1:0-45964 GCF_014898055.3 Talpa occidentalis | reverse complement strand
ATCTTGACTCCTTGCATGAATGTTTCATCCCTCGTTTGTGACAAATCCGGTAAAGATTAGTTTTATAGCCCTGCTGAATGGCTCCTTGCCTGCTAGCTGCCCCCAGACAATAGAGTTTTATCACACCAAATCACCATAATAAGAATCATTGCCAATGTTTCCTCTGGATAAATGGTTGCGTTTTGACTGAGCTTGCCTTTCAGGTAAATGGTTAAAGACCTGTGTGTCTCCTGTCCTTAACAAGTTAGCAGATAAATTGTTCTATTTCGTAATTTTCTTTGCTGATATAGACAGTTAGAAATTCACATAAATGAAGGAGACAGTTTTCATTTGGACCCCCAAATGATGCTTTGTGTTATTGATGCTTGCCAGATAAAGTAGAATAAATCCTCTTTGTTTGCTTGGCAAGCAGTGAGATTTGTTTATGAGGCACCTCCAGCCTCAGTATTCTTTCCTGGTTACTGGTGCTGACATCTCACTCACTAATTCATGAGCAAGCTGACCTGGGGGTTGACTTTGGAGGACTGTATGCTCTGTCTGACAAAGCAAAACCAGCTTTCAGCTGACCATGTATGGTTCTCCTCAAAATCCCCTATAGAATAATGATGAGATTTGAGTTAGGAAAAACAGAATCACTGACTGCCAGGGGAGAAAGCACTGTAAAGAAGGTCCGGATACCAGTGTTCTAAGAGAGTGGGACCTCCCACTGCCCTTTCCATGACTTCTTCGGGTTGGGGTGGCAGTTTCCACGAAGGACCTGTTAACAACAACAGTTGCTCGGGAGAGAGAAAACCTAAATGACTTGTCCCTCCACTTAAGAACTTAGCAAGAGCTCCGTTAGCTGGGGAATTGCCAATGACACCTCAGCCAAAAGATAGCAAGGCACCACTCTAATTTTTGTTAAAGTTGCATACATCCCAACACTGAGACTAAAGCCGAGAGAATGAACTGCACCCTGGAAATCAGGCCCTTGCAGGGGGCTTCCCTCTGCCTGTCTGGGGGCCTTCCTCCATGCTGCAGAGTTTTCTTATTTTTAGCCAAGCCCCCTTAGGCTCCCTGATGTGTTTTCTATTTTTCTGGAAATCAGGTCTTCCCATAATTTGAGCTCAGTTCTCTTTTTGGTGAAGGTCTTTTGGGAGAACCTTAGCACCTCGCTGGCCTAGCGTCTGGACCCCACTGACCTTGTGCCAACTTTAATGATCTCCATGATGACCTAGTCCCTGGCAGAATGGAGAACAACGAGATGGGGCAACCACCTTTTTAAAGTGTTCGAGTAACCACTCGCTCTTGAGTTCTCAGGGAGTTCTGTGGTTTGTGAGCTGGGTGTGCCTGTCTCTCTAGCCAAGTGTCCTTGACAGACAGATGGTGGATAGAGCTGGAGGAGGCAAGTAACTGAGCAGCCAGGAAGTGCCATGCAGGGAGTCAGAAGACAGATTTTAGTGCCAAACGTCCTTGGCTGTTCAAGGCCAGGAAGTCCATATCATGCTGGAAAGCATGTCACTGAAGTCTGTTCTGAAGTAGGTAGGAACTCAAGGTTGCTGTAGCCAGAGAACTGTGGGATCCACCTCAGCCATCCCTGGCATTCCTAGAACGAGTGACTAGGTTGGTTTATGAGATGCATTGACTTAGAGTGTATTGATGAGAGACCAAGAAAAGATGATCTGAAGTCAGCCTTGTACTAACTGATGTTGCTTAACTTTCCTGGAGGGACGTGGATTTTTATTTCTTGGGGTTTTGATATTCCTTGTTTCTAATTGAGGCTGGAAGTTTTCATGCTGAGAGGAAAGGTCATTTGTTTGGGTGGTTATTGTTATTATTTATTTACTGTTGAGAGCTAATGACTCACATTGGCAGTCTCCAGAGGTTTGCCTAATTCACCTGACGGTCTGAACTTAGAAGTACCCCCTGAGGACCGTGGCAGGCCACAAGACATCAAGGAGCAAAGAATGCAGTCACTTCTCTATGCCTGACCTTTCATTGTGATTTTTTTTGTGTGTTTTGTGAAGGAGAGAATACAAAAAAAGGTGGGTAACTTTGGGTAACTTAAAAAAGCATGCATTTATTTCTACTGGCTCTGAAAAGTCCAAGATCAAGGCATCAGAAGAGTCAGGATGTAGTGAGGGTCTTCTTTCTGGTTTGCAGATGGCTGCCTTCTTGTTGTGTCCTCACAGTATGGAGAGCAAGAGAAATCTGGTTTTCCTTCTCTACCTACAGGGCACTAATCCCATCTTGGGAGCTCCATCCTTCTGACCTCACCAAAACCTAGTTACTCCCAATCCCCCCTCCCCGCCGCCCCTGGTGTCATCAGGCTGAGGATTAGTGCTTCCAAATATGAACATTCAGCCCATGGCAAGGAGTCAAGAGAGATTGACTTTTAAAGGCATGAAGGAAGGTGGCAGGGACTAGCTTTTGAATGGTGTATGTTACGGTGTTTTTGAGAACACCTCATTTTAGAGTTGACCTAATTAAAGAATCAATTTTATTTCTCATCTATTAAATAAGATAAATGTCCTTATGTTGATGATCTATTTTTATAATAATGGCATAGAACAAATCACACCAAGACTCAGTGGAGAAAACAATTGTCTTCTATTGATTATATGTGTGTGGGAATCAGCTATAGCAATATAAGTCCATAGGTTAGCAATTTAGGCTACACGTGGACTGTTCTTCTGGTCTCAGCCACCTAGGATGGCCTCAATGAGGATGACTGGGATCCCCCCAGCAGGTATGGCTCAGGTATGTCCACATAACAGCGGTGAAAGTGAATTATGTGCAACTGCTTCTGCAAATTGCTGCTGTGTTATTTGCTCCCATCTCATTGCTCAGAGAAAGTGACATGGTCACACTAAGTCAGTCTCTGAGGACACTCCCAAGGTCATGATACAGGCTGATAATGCAGTCATTCTTCCACTCCATAGGACAAGCCAACTTGATCAATAATGATGTTTTTCTACTCCTTTCTTTCAAGGCTTGGATTTTGCTTCTTTCTTCCCCAAAAAGCAACTGTTGGTTATGTCCCTATCTGACACAGCTAACAGAATGACATAGTAGTTCTATTCCACAACATAGTCCTGAGCAATGAGGATATAGTTGGAAGAAAGAAAGGAACAGCTTTGAATATTAGAGATTTGATATCACTGGAGGTTTATAAATTCTGTATCAAGAATTTATCTATTCAGGGCCTCTCCTGGTGGCGCAGTGGTTGAACGCTGGGCTGCAAAGCTGCCCGCAGCCTCTCCAGCGCCAGTTCAATCCCCAGCCACTGGCGAGGTCCCACATGGTGTGACAGACCTCTCCTGCCATGCCCACTGCTCCCCTCAGCAGTGTATTTCATCAGTCTGCCTGTTCTGTTCCCCGCTCTGGCTCTGGTTAATCCTCTCACCCTCCCGCACTTCTGACTGTACCCAGTGCTTGTATAAATAAATAAATAAAATCTTTATAAAAAAGAATTATCTATTCAATTCCTTCTTCCTTTATGAAATTAGAAGCCTAAAAGATAAAGCATTCTATAACTAAGTCTATAGTCAAGTTGTCAATGGAACATGGACTCAAGTCTGTGACTCCCAGCTCTGATTCTTTTTCTAATGATGATATTTAGAGATAGTGAGTGTCTTCTCCTCTTCAAAAATATTCAAGCAAAAGGACGTAACTGTTGCCTCCAGGAAGGATTGAAGTAGATGGTTCCTGAGGTCCTTTCTAATATAGTAATTCAGATACTGAGTCTTAACACCTCAATTTACAGATGAAACAACCAAGAGAAGTTTAAACAAAAAACTTCCCATCCCTGCTGGACTTGGAGTGAGGATGTAAAACAGGGTCTTTTGCCCCTGCCTGGTGTCCTCCCCTGCATTTCTGTTTCACTTAGATGAGAACCTGCTGTGATGGGTGTTTCTTACCCACTCATGTGGCTTCGCATGAAGTGCTGTGGAGCAGGAAGGTCCCATGCTCCTTCTTTGTATTTGCTGACTGCATTTAAGTTGTTCCTGAGCCAGGACCCATATTTTAAAATTTGCTGTAAAGTTGCTCAGAAGCACTGAACCCTAGTTATTTGGGTCATTTAAAGCCATTGATTTTTTTTCTTTATGCTTTTTTCTTGTGCTTTCTCAATTCCTTTGGAAGAATCTGAAAGTCCAAAGAGGAAAGTAATTTCTGAAAGGATTAAAAATCTTTAATTCCTACCTCAAATGATGACTTTCTCACCCATAATGATCCTCTTCCTAGTCTTTCATTCTTTCAACAACAAAATTGTTCCAACAAACATTCTTAATCATTAAGGAGTGTAAGTCTGTACCTCTGTACAAAGGTACAAAGGTTTGGAGACACAACACTAAAATACCCCTAGTTACCTTATAATTGCTTTGCACCTTTTATCTAAAAAATGGGAATTTCGATATACTGGTTCCCAAAGCGGGAAGAGAAGGTAGGAAGTGACTGGATGTTGGCATTGAAGCTTTGGTAGAGAAAGGGTGAAGCATATGCACACAGGAAGGTGTGAAATTGAAATTTCAAATTTATATATTTGCATAAATTAGTGGCAAATCAATAAAAAAAGGAATTTCATATTCTACTCCCCAACCTATGCTTTTTTTTTTTTAGTATAATTTTGAATGTTTCAAATGATATAACATGAATTAAGATGGATTCAGCAGGAGGGGCTGCCATGTTTATAACATCTGCTCCAGCTGCACTCCCACCTGTGCTTTTGACTTTGTAATTAATATTCTTGATTTAAAAATATGGTTTTAAACATCAGGTAGATCTGGAGTGTTAATTTTCCCAGTTGGTCCCTAAAAACCATACAATCATTAAAAGATATATGTAACAACTATTGATAGTTAATCTCTCCCAAAGATATTAAAAGTATATCTGTCTCATTAAGGAATAACATCTTCCCCAATATTTTTATATAGAATATCTTACAATATTAAGTGATAAAATGTATTGAGTATTTATTCATACTATCATTTCACCCTCAATACCCTATAAAATAAGAAGAGTATCTTCAGCTCCATTTTCAAATGAAGAATTGGAAGTTCAAAGGTGAGGTCACCTTCCCAAGCTCACATAGCAAATAAACCATGGGGAAGTATTGAGATGAAACCCAGGCAGCTTAACTCAGAACCATCAAACTTTCTGGCTCCTCTCTGGGTTTCTTCCTGTTCTGTGCAAATGAGTACTACCGCTGTTGATAAGCCTTTCTCTCCAGAGTCACTGTGCTACAAGCAAATCCTGTGAGTTGTACACCAAAAAACAGTGGTTTCTTGTCTGTCCCTCCAAGGATAGAACAAATCACTCCTTGGCCATTTTCAGTTATCTCCTGTCTTTTTGAGAAAAAGAAGACATGAATCAAAAACAAAGCCCAAATCAAACCCTAACAAAAATGCAGTGACTTGGATACTGCAGGGAACTAAACCTGGATATATTCAAACCAGCACATATGAGGTCACAGAGACACACAGGGGGTGTCACATTAAACACCTGCAGGGAAAAGACTCAGTAATTATGGAAAAGATTTCTGGGGTGAGTCCCCAGCAGCCATGCTCTGCTGTTTCCTTGCTTTAGTGCTGTGCGTCCTTGATCTGCCCACATTCTCATCCACCCAATCTTCTTGTAACCCCTTCAGATGCACAGCCACTTATCCTGACTTGTGTCTTCTGCAGGAATTCTGGTCATCTGGCTATTGGGAGCAGGGTTTGCGCTATTGCTTCCATGTACTTCTCCCTAGAGATGATAACATTTCTGTCTACCTCTATACCATTGAACATGGAGATATCTGGCACCGGGTCACTGGCACCCCAAGAAATGGATCTTTGGCTCTCTCGGATTTGGCTCTCAAAGAGTCACGGAGCTCTGCATCCACCAATCTTGTTTTCTCTTCATTCAGCAATATTTGTTAAATCTCCATCATGTTCCAAACCCTGGGCTAGATTGGAGATAAAATTGTGAGCAGAATAAATATACTCCAAATAGCTGGAGAAAAGGGCTATAGGGTTAAGAAATATGACTACAGATCCATGCAAGCTTAAACTGGGTGAGTGCATTAAAGAATGTGTGTGTGATCCTACTGAGGACATTTAGCAGGTGCACCTGATTGTGCCTGAGCAAGTAAGAAAAGAAAGATGTAAGCTGAGTGTAGGTAAAGGGAGCACAGGGAACATGCTGAAGCCCATTGAGGGCAGAATACAGAGACCACAAAGAAAGGTGACATAATGTGAGGTGGCAGAATAGGGCAAGATCATCAAGGGTCTTCTAGGGTGTGTATATTTTATCCTAAGAGCACAGGAAGCCATTGAAGTGTTTAAGTAGTGGGGGAGGGTCTGAAAAGCTCATGGAATCAGAATTATGGTCTGAGAAGATTACTCTGACCTCAGAGTGGAAAATGGATTAGAAGGAGGCCAAGAGGAGATTAGAGAAATCAATTAAGAGACTATTAAAGATGTTCAAGCAAATTGGCTTAGACTGGAATATTGACAAAGGGGATAGAGATAAATATATAGATTAGAAAGATATTGGAATATAAATTCAATAGGATTAAGTGATAAATTGATGTGGAGGGCTAAAGAACAACTTGTATTCTCTGATTTGTATAGCAGAATCAATTCCTTATGCCTTTCAGTGACATAGGGAGTATAAAAAATGAGCCAGGTTTAGGGAGGAAAATCATACTCATTTTCAGACCTCGTTTGAATTTGGAACATCTTTGAATTCAAAATGAAGGTGTTAAAAAGACAGTCAGATATACAGGTCTCCAGCTTAGAAGAGCACTGAATCAGGAATGTAAAACTGAGAGTCATTGAAGTCGAGAAGACAGTTAAAACTATAAAAAATGCAATTACTTAGGGAAAGAATATAGCGAGAGAAGAGGGTCTAGAATTGAGCTTTAAGGAACTCAAATATTTAATGGCCATAAGGATGGTAAGATTTGCAAAGGAGAAGAAAATCAAAAGGACAGGAAGTCAGAGGAAGTTTCAGAGACTAGGATATTGTGGAAAAAAGAGGAAGAGCTGCTTTAAGAAGGGAGAAGTAGGCCACTGAAGAACTCTGTTAAGTGGGCAGGTGAAATGGCATCTCAGGCTCTTCAGGCTTCTCTAATAAAATATCACAGACTCGATGGCTTATACCCAGCAACAGGAACTTACTGTTCACACTTCTGGAGGTGGGGAAGTCCAAGTTCAAGGTGCTGGCACATTCAGTGTCTGGCGAGAGACAGCTTTCTAGGCCTCCCAAATATCACACCTCCTATTACACCGTGGGGTTAGGATTTTAACACATGAAATTTGGGAGGTGGAGAACACCGACATTTAGACCTTAGAAAATGAGTGCTGGAAACATGCCCACTGAATTTAGCAACTTGAGTTTCATTGGTGACTTCATCAAGAATTGTTTTGTGGACAAAAACAGTCCATGCTAGACTGGAATGGACTGAGGACTGGGTGAGAGATAAAATGAAATCAAATAAAAATAAAATTTATACAGCAAGTATAGGTATTTTTATAGAGGTTTGGATGTGAAGGGCAGATAGAAACAGAGTAATAGCTAGAATTTTGTGGCATTTCCAGCCTTGACGCTCGCCATTCTCACTTCGCAAATGGACATTTCCTCCTCTTTTTTCAGAATAGTCTCTCTGTCTCTCTCGCTCTCTCTGTCTCTTTCTCCCCCCTTCTGGTGCTCTGTCTTCCTGGTCACAGCTGCAGCTGACTGTCCATCATGCTCTGACCTTCACTCATGGGCCCTCTCCTCGGGCCTGGCGAGGAGCCCCTTCCTGCCTTTCCCTGACAGTAGGGTTATGCTTAGCCTGACACCCCTTGAGAACAATACACGAGAGACATCTGGCTTGGAATTTGATAAAAACAAAAAATGAGTGGTTTCTGCCTTGAGTGGAGGGAGAGATTGCTTCCAAATTATTGGTGTTCCTCTAACCAGGTGAATTCAACCACTGGCTCCATTGCACAGCTGGAAAATGTTGACCTTCATGGCTTTGACGATAATGGCAGAGAGCATTTATTGAGCTATTAATATGTGTTCAAACATATTGTTTCACATAGATCTTCTCTTTGACTCTTCACAACTACAAGCAAATACCATCCATCCTGAAGGACAGTGAGGCAGAGATGCTAAGCAATTTGCCTAAGTAGCAAGTGATGGAGTCCCTGCGTCCATTTAGTCAAGCTCTGGATCTTGTGGCCACCACCTCGTTCTACCACCTCTCAAATCTCCTCTTTGAAAAACTTCAGGACTAGGGACTTGGGAGCTTGAAACGGCTGTTTTCCTGTATCTCATCACAAAAGAAATCAAACACCTAGAGATTTTTGATACTTCTTGTTCCCAACTAGATTGAGGGAACCAAGTTTCATGAAAATGGACTATATTAGGATCAGAACTGGATTCAGTCTGACTGCCCCTGTGAACTGTGTGGCCCCAGAGACACAATTTACCTTTCTGAACTTCATTTCCATTAATTGCTACAGGTTAAATCGGAAATAATATCCACTGAATGCAGAATGAATGACATTTTCATATTCGTTATCTCATTAGGTCAACTCTACCCTAAATCCCATGTAAGGTATTTATTATTATTCCCATTTTAGAGTTCAGAAAATGATTTCTGTTGAGGTGAGTGCCTGATACATTTCTCTGGACATTCCCCACACCTGTGTGTGGGTTGGTTCCTCATTTCTACCTGCAGCATCCACCACACCAGTCCCTTCCCATATCTAAGAAATTATCTATTTTCCAAGCTCTCACTCCAGCCAGCCACCTCCTTCATCACTATAGTCAACAGGTAATATCTGAGCACCTGCTCTGCAAGTCCCTCTCTCTCTGGGGGGATAGAATTCTCTCCACATGCTTTTAAGTTGTGTGATGAGCTGCTACCAACTTCTTGGCAGAGCTTAGTCTTTTCAGGGAACTGAGTCCCTCCTACTAATTCCACTCCATGTTGGTGTAACCTATGTCTATTTGCAAGTCTGCTGGGACTTCCACAGAAGGGAAGGGAGGGGGGTGTGACAGTGGACATGTGTCAGGGGAGGATCATTAGCACAGGGTAATGTTCTCTGCACAGGAACGCCCACACACTGCACAATGGACCCCGGGACCTCAGTGCTTGCTCAGGGCATCCAGCTGGTCTGAGCCTCCACTCTGTGGGCAGAGTGAATGTGATGATTATGGTTATAAGAGGCTAATAGCAAAAGTGGTCATTAAAAAATCAATTCCAAGCAAGTGTGGTTTTCAAATAGTGAGAAAACAGGGGGATGTTTTATTGCATGACATTATTTGAACCTGGAAGTAAAATTATGAAAACCACAGGGGACCATCTCCCCCAGAATAGTCTGTTTTCTCCTTAGATACCTACATGTTATGGTTTTCCTTCCTGAGGTCTTAAATAGAATTCTCCTTCTTCTGGTGGGGGTGAGTCCACTGGACAGAGCTTTCTCTGGAGCTAGGACACCTGCGTGTGTTGCTCCTCCACGTGGCTGCTGTTGACATTGCTCAGTCTCTCACATGCCTCTACACTGATCAATCAGCCACTGATGCTGCCTCCGAGTCTTTCCTGACACCCTTCAAAACCAACTGCAAGAAGAAATGTTTTTTGTCCTTTCTCAGGTTTTTAATTCCATCTGACAGTATTTATCAGCCAAAAACCCTGAGGCAATTTTCAAGATTTCTCAGTAAGATTAGAATATGTGCCTAGTTTCCCTATTCTTGTGTGATAATGTCTATATTATTATGTTTATAGCCATGACTTGCTTTGGAAAAAATTTGACTTTAGCAGGGCTTTCTAGTTAATGGCTAAATATGTTAAAGTTTGTGAACTTGTCAAGACTTTAAAGTTCATGCAAACTTAACTCAAAACAAATTTATGAGAAAATAATCTAAAAACAAGTGATGGGGTCAAGTGTTGATATTCTTTTTCTACTCTAAGGCAACTTTTCTGGAAATTTACTGATTAGTAGGAATCACAGTCAATTAGGGACACTATCACATTAAAGAGCAACTGGGGAGCAAAATGTTGCTACTTTGCTTGAGTTTTATCATTCAAAAAGTCTTCCAGCCAAGAGGTGGCGTTGCCGTCTATCTCCAGTAGAGGTATATGGCTCGCCTGCTGGTTGCTTTCTGTTTTTCACTTTAGTATACACTTAATTTGGTAGCTTCTTTCCCATACCATCTCCTTTCCTCTCTTCTTGATGCTTCTGCTTTCTTCCTTTTATTATAAAAATGTTTTACTTTAATCGTGTACTGCGAAAGTGTTAAAAGACTAATTATTTGAATCTGATAAAAATATTCATGTGTGTATGTGCAAATGCGCATATGTACTTGTATTTGATGTAGCTTTTCTGCTATTTTTCCACCACTATTTCACAATTCTATCTTTTATTGATAGCACATAAAAGGTTTTACATACTAACCAGTCTACAGCTTGGAATTCTGCGCTGAGTTTAGTGTAATTCCTTTTGACAAATACTGTTCTTGTTTATTAGGACAAGCTTTCTGCTCTGCTCTCTTGGTTAGAGATATATGGTAGGTTTCTCTGCTCCTTTCACTGCACCTCATTTTTCTGACCTATTTTTCCTTCCTTTTAGTCTTTTCCCTTAGGTCTGTGGACACAGACCTATACTCTTTCTCAATTGTATTGAGAAATAATTGGCATCCATCACTGTATAGTTATGCTTGAGGAATATAGCATAATGGCTTGACTTAGATGTATTATGAAATGACCACCGTAGTATGTTCAAACAATATCCTTCTTTTCAGATAGCAAAATAAGAAGAAAAGAATAAAATTGAAAATTTCTCCCTTGTGCTGAGAACCCTTAGGATTTAATCTCAACAACTTTCCTACATGCCATACAGTATTGTTAGCTCTATGCCTATGTTCACCTTTAGCACGCAACTCAGGAGTCATTCTGTGATGATGGTCACAAGCAACTAGACAGCAGATCTCAGTGACCAAGCACTTTTCAGGAACTGGTCACATTAAGAATGATAATATTCTCCAGGTAATATTGTCAAGTCCAGAGTCAAGGAGTGAAGAGATATACTCTTTTCAAGGGTGAAACTGCAGAATCTTGTTACAAAGGGGCTACAAAGGGAAACATACAGAAATTACAGCAGTGGGAGGAATTGATGACTATTCTGTAATTTAGAATACATAGTACTATCAAATGGTAGTAACTCAATAAATATTTATTGAATGAATGAATATCACATGAAAATTGAACTATGCAAATCTATTATTTAAAATCTCAGGTCTCATGTGACTTGTAATTTCTGATATTAAGTACCATGTTTATCAGGTCATGGTTTCTACCCTTAAAAAGCTGATGATCTAAAGTAGTCTAATGTTCTGCTAGAGGTTAAGAACAACAGAGCTTTTCCTCTGGATGTTGCTTGTGAGAGCTTCTGGACTCACAGATACACTTAAATGAGAAAGCTAAACATGAACAACAAGGGACTCATCACCAAAGGCACAAACCTACCAATCTAGGAAATGATGACAGTATAGTCAAACGTCAGTTACCAATGCATCAGATTTTTGCAATCAGCCATCATTTGTATGTGTGCCCTTAAAGCCATCTGCTTGTGTATATACAGAGTAGATTCAAATGCAAGGGATGCTCACTATGTTGCAACACACCTACCATACAAGTCTTAGCACTTTTTATGGGTGATGACTCATGGTGGGACAGGTTTTTAAACGTATGCATATGCCACAGTATCCCCCTACAAAGATTTAGATAAATGCGGTAGGAATAGGGAAAACACTTACACTACTTGGCATTTCAAAATTCTTGCCATTATCCCATCTAATCGTAGTTGCCTGTCTTATACTGAGACCTTGATCACACCTGCCTTCTCTCCAAATCTTCATATAAATGATCTTTGCAACAGCCACATTTACCTCTCATTTGATTCCACATGTGGACCCTTATTTGGGGGTTTTAGGGATCCTTTTACCCAGTCAGATGGAGAGACGGCAAAAGCTGGTAGCTGGAGAGAAAACTGCCAGCTTTAGTACCAAGGTGTGTGCAGTGGTGGATGTGGCTTCACCCTGTAGCACACAGGCTCACTGATGAGCCCCCAGAACAAGACCCCCCACCCAAAGGCTGCACTATGCAACTATAGTCCCCACCTCACAGGGATCCTTCTAAATATTAAGGCCAGGAGGGAACAAACCAGAATTCTGTTTACAAGAAAAAGAAGAGAGAAGCTAAATCAAGAATTCCCTACTGCTTTACCATGAACTGCCTCTTCCCCTTTCAGACAGAGAAGTGAGGACAGGGTTGGGAAACTCAGGGAAAGAGTTCAAGGAAATTCCCCATCCAACCCCTTGAGCTCATCACATATCTTTCAGTGTTTTCATAGAAAGATCCAGGTGTCACATCCTGAGGCGGGATGTTCTCTCAGAATAAATACCAGTGTCACTAAAGTCTCTTCATACCTGGGTGGATTATCATTATTACATCTCAGATTCAGAAAAAAATTTGCTGTCTGGATTTTTGCTTTATAGTTTGTTTGAATCTTCCTCCTCAGGCTGCAGCAGAAAACAAAGACAAGGACTCTGGCTGGCTGGCTAACATAATTTTTGGTTGCAGCTACTGAGTACTTTTCAATTGTGTTTTAAACTAAACACTTCATTTCTCTGAAGGCTGATCAATTACTCTAGGGTTTATTGAGAGGCTCCGCTGTATCAAGTGATGTCGTTGCACGTAGAGGTATTTCTAAGCTGGTAGGGATGGCTTGTGTCAAGCTCCCTGATGCTATGTGATTTATTAAGGTGGGGGCAGGGATAGACATGCCGACCCCCATTGCACTCCCTAATGGCTAAGGAGATGATTTCCAACATGTGGTAAGCATTAACATTTTAGAATAAAATGTTATCGTGTTATTTTAAATCTATCTGGAGAAATCTAAATACTTTAGCAATTTGATAGGTACTATTCTCAGTTTAAAGCACACACACACACACACACACACACACACACACGAGAAGTTCTTCAATGGTTGGAAATTTAACATCAGTTCCTTTTCTCCTTGAACTAAAATTTTCATCCTTCTTCCCACGCAGAATTTTATCCTAATGTGATAAATGTATTTTAAGCTTGGAGCAATTTCACAGAAAAAAAATTTATGCTTTTCTGCATCAAAATATTGCATATAGATGGATATATAGGGGCCTCCTTGTTGGCACAAGGGGTTAAGATGCAACCTATGAAGCTATCCCCAGCCACTGCAGCACAAGTTCGATCCCCAGCAAGGGAGCTACCCACATGGTACAGCAGACCTCTCCTGTCTCGCCTTCTGCTCCCCTCAGCGGTGTATTCAGTTCAATCTGTCTGATGAATTGTCCCCACTCTGTCTCTGGTGAATCTTATCCCCAGCATCTCTGGCATGTATCCCAGTTCTTATATGCATAAATAAATAAATCTTTAAGAAATAAATAAAGGGATGTATAACTTTTATTGCCTTTGAACATAAAGCTCTAATTATTAACATACTCTGTATGAGAGATAACTAAAACTATTATCTTGCATGCTAATCAAAACAATTATAAATTCTGAAAAAATGACTTTATTAAAAAATAAATGTTTACAGTAAATGTATTTCTTTTAAATTTTATTACTTTTTATTGAGATAATGTTGGTATACAACACTGTATGTGATTCAAAGATAGAGGTTCCACCTCTCTTCAGATGTGTGTTAATATGCCACACCCAGATGGTTAGGCTTTTATTTAGATTAGACTTCCTTTTTTATTATTTTTTAAAGATTTATTTTTATTATTTTATGCATACAAGAACTGGGGTACAGGCCAGTGGTGTGGGGATGAGAGGATTCGCCAGAGACAGAGTGAGAAGCAGAACAGGTGGATTGACTGAAATACACTGCTGAAGGGAGCAGTGGGTGAGACAGGAGAGGTCTGCTGTGCCATCTGGGCTGCTCCCTGGCTGGGGATCGAACTCCTTCCTGCTGCAGAGGCTGCAGATAGCTTCACAGAGCTGTGCTTAACCCCTTGTGCTACCAGAGAGGCCCTAGACTTTCTATTTTAAACAAATGCCACATATTGCCAGAATGAGTTCAACATCAGTTCTATTTCTCTCTTATCTTTTTTGTTTTTAAAATGTAAACAGGTGACAAACCATATTTAGCATTTGTTATTATAGTGTCACTCAGTTCTTTCAACTTCTGAGTTACATGCTAAAAATCACAATGATTTATGATCATAAGAATTATTAATGATTATTTATCGACATCTCTGAATTGTCCTTCATATTTAAAAAACAAATTGGAAACTACCCATCTCACCAAAGGATTGATTTCTAATTCATTACTCATTCATTTTCTCACCACTGAAGGCAGTCTTTTTAATGTCCTGGAGATTTCTGTCCCCTGGGCCAGTGCTTATTAATGAGAATTAAGATAATGGGAAATAATGAGTTTTTGTTATAAAGTTAGGGGGAGACATAAGAAACAATACCACCATCTCAACCATTTTAACAAGTAATCGTCAACCAGAAGATAGTTTTCTGTAAATCCATCCCTGCCTGATGACAACATTGTACTGATATACCTACTTTCTGAAACAAACAAACAAACAAATAATAAAAACTCAGATCTTTGATATTTTCCAACTTGCATGCTATAAATATCCCCATGAGGCCAATCTGGAGTAATTGAATTGCAGAGTTTGTGAACGATGCACAATCACTCTCATGAGCTGATGTAAACTGGTCCTTGGACAGGTCTGTTCACGTGGGTAAGTCTTCACACTGCAGTAGTCTGAACATCGCTGCTCTTGATCACCGTAAGGCTCCGTATCAATCTTAGCATTTTTTTTAGTGAAAAGGCAATTTAAATAAATATTATCTCATCCAACCCTAAATGTGCATTTACAGATGAGGGTAATACAGTGCTTAAAAAATAGGTAATTTTCTCAAGGACATATCGCTGGTTAATAGAAGAGTTGAGCCAAGAAACTAGATTTTTTACTTAACAGCACTGTGTTTAGTACTCAGATTAGTTCCTTCTAGAATTCTAAAATTTCAGAGTTGCAAGGGACCATGTGGAACATTTGGTTCTCTCTCTGTTGCATGCAGAAGTCCCCCCTCCATAACATTCTGTAGAGGTGAGCATCTAGTTTCTGGTAAAATTCCCAGAAATGGTAGCTCTTGCCATCACAGTGTGTTCCTTTCCATTTTTGGACCAGTGTTAATTGCTTTTTCTTTACATTTAACAATTTCCATTACATGTTAATTTCAATAGGCTATTTCTGATCTGCCTACTAAAGCCTCTGTCTTGTGAGACAGACTTGAATTATTAGAGGATTTGAATTATAACTGCTGCTCCCCCATTTTCATCAGTGTTTGAAGCAAGCAGAGTCAGTGTAGCTAGTAGTTTGCCTGGGGTCCATGGGATAGGAAAATCCTTTATCGTCTAAGCAAGTGTCTTTGATATTATTTATAGATCCATTCACTTACCCTTGACTTTGAAGCATCAAACCTGGACTGTTGGAGATTTTAATCTCCTATTTAAGGGTAAAACATACAATCTCCCTTTAAGATCACTGTCTTCCCACACCCAAATTCAGCCCTTCACTTTTCCCAAGAATTTTACATTTCTTTTTCACTCCTATGAAAAAGTAAAGTCAGGGATAGAAGGTGAATGGTTTAAATACATGACAAGTTCATGTGGGGATGCTCTAAAGAGTTCCTGTTTGCAATGGATGTAACATTGACAAGAGTCCAAAGCAAGGTCTTTAACCACAGAAACTTAAATTCTTGTGATATTTTTGCTGGTTTCAATTTGTCATTCATTCAATTTTCCTTGGGAAATAAAGGCGTGAAACTTCTGTATGACAGGTACACCCTTGCAAATTCTTAATTACTGCTCCAGTGAAATGGATACCCCATCATAAATTAAATATGTGGGAGTTCACTAAATGGGAAACAAACACATGTTCTTTTTTTGTTTTTAGCTGTCATCAGAGTAGTTGCTTTACAACAAGGATGGATACTTAGATCACCAGAAAGCAAATGGACATGAGTTAAGAACATATGATTATGTATACATAATCATATACAGAAGCAATAAGTGTGTTGTTTCTAAATTATATCTAAACCATTAATCAACTCAAAGCACATCTATTGTCTGTATAGACATATACTTCTTTGTCTTTAATTAACTAGCAGGCCCAAATAAATGCTACAAATTAATCAACTTGTATAGAATCAGCTTCTGGAAAAGTAATGGATTCCAATAACCCTGAATGGGTTATGATTGCTTATCCTACTTTGCAGCCTCTTTTTTGAGTTCTTAAATAGGATCATTTACAAACACTTCTAAATCTTGGTTTTCTAAATGGTTTTCAAGGAGGTCAGGGAAAGGTATGAGAACTCCTGAGTAGACCATGAAAGTCACAAGATTTTTACTCCTTTGAGAGTAGAAGAGGTAATAGAGTTCAGAGTGTTGTGATGATGAATAGAAATGTGTGTGAGTCCAAGAAGGATTTCATGGAAGGTCATTCTAGAAGCAGAAAAGTTCTAGGTATTTTCAGCCAAAGCTAAGGTCTGAATAACATGAGGGATCATGTGGCTAAGTGTAGATCCTGACTAAGTCATCAATGGCTTCAGTAAACTTTGTGATTACTACCATGGCATACACATAAGAAGGGTGGGCTTTTGCTACCTGTAAAGTGAGAGATACAATAAGTGATACATCAGTGATGTCCATTGCACTGCTGGGTTGGAAATTTTGCCTTCTACCCAAGGGTTTGGAGAGCTATTAACTAGTAGTTTATGTAAAACTGGTCTTGATTAGACCAGGTGAGTAGCTGATAAGGTTGATCCTCATCTCTGCTTAAATTATAAGTTATTATGTCCATGTGTTGTATGAGAAAGGTGTGAAAGAAAAAGGAGAGGATCTGATAAAGGTTCAGACTCTGTTTTGGGGAAACCAAAGCTAAAACACCAAGCACACCAAATATGTGTATGTGTGTGTGTGTGTGTATAAGAGTAACCAAATGTTTATGGGATACGTAATATGGACACTATTCTAGATAACAGAGATATATGATGAGAGGAGGTGGATGGGGAGAATTCCTTGATTATTCTCCAATTTGTATATTCTAAATCTTAAGTCAGTTTTGATCATATACTCCACACACTTTATGAGTTTTAATTTTAACATTCTAATGACATTTAAATAATTTAAAATTTTCTCTACATGGTGTTATTTCTAAGGGAGGGTAGTCTTGTCTCCATACCACAACACTCATGCTCTCCCTCCCCCTCCCTCCAAAGTATACATTTCACCATATATATAATTTTTATAGAACTACATCTTTTATATATTAATAATTTTTTCTCTTTTTTTTTTAAAGATTTATTTATTTATACAAGCACTGGGTACAGTCAGAAGCGCGGGAGGGTGAGAAATTCACCAGAGCCAGAGCAGGGAGCAGAGCAGGCAGAAGGACCGAAGTACACTGCTGAGGGGAGCAGCAGGTGGCAGGAGAGGTCTGCGCGCCATGTGGGACCCTCTCTGGTGGCCGGGGAGCAGCTGGGGATTGAACCAGCACTGCAGAGGCTGCAGGCAGCTTCGCAACCCAGTGCTCAACTGCTGCACCACCGGGGAGACCCTAATAATTCTTTCTTGACTTCATTCAGTTCTGCTTTCATCTTTTTTTATTCTTTACTCCTATTTTGTTTACTTTGGTATTTTCCTAACTTTTTGAATTTAATGATTGTTTCCTTTTTGTTTATTCTTTGGTATTTAAAAATTAAAGCAGTTATGCCAATGTAATTTCCTTTGAATACAGCTTTGACCACATCTCATAAATCTGATATGTAGAGTTTTTATAGTAGCTATTCTCTAAAAAGTCTTTAACTGCAGTATTCATTTCCTCTACAATCTAAAGTTAATCTAGAATGATGTTTTAGAACTTCAAAGCTTTTTAAATTGAAATATTTATTGTCAGTTTTTTATTTTAATTGCTTTTTTACCCATCATCTAGTTTAAGAGCATCTGCTTCTTAGCAAGGTGTGATTGAGTTGCACTTTCTGTAATCTGTCCAGTTATCCTAACCTCTAAGCAGTCCTTGCTTTCTCTGATACCCTATCAAGCATAGATTTAGTTGTTTGATGTCATCGTTGTGTTGTTTTCAAATGTTTTTCTCTGTTCCTCTTGGTCATAAAAGGAACCAAAAAACCCAGACCACATTTTGTGTGTCCACTGTTGCACCTGATACCTTAACATATTAAGTGATCAATAAGTATATGTATATTGCTTTATTTTTCAGGGATGGTGAGATCCATAGACTGGTTGGGATCAAAGCCTTTACTAAGTGATGATATGACATTTTACTAAAACATGTCTGCGTTGTGTATTGTTCTTCTGATCCTCAAAAATATTACATCTTCCATTAACAATGATCGTGAACCTGATAACGTGTATGATTTTTCACGCTGACCATGTACTGAGCACATCTGTATTCCATCCATGCTCCAGGAACTTTGTATGCCCATATCATTTCATAATGTTCACAAGAGTGCTCTCGGGTAGATATGATAATTATTCTCACTTCCCAAATGAGGAAAATGAAGTTCAAGGTCAGGACCATGACCAGAATCTTTCAGGGGTGAAGATGAACCCTGACTTGGATTCCTCATTGTCTGTTCATCCTCCTGCTCCACATTGGTTTCTATATTCTCCTACTCATTCTCTCCTTTTTGTTCTGTCTCTCATTCAAATAACTAAACACTTGCTGGTTTATTTTGCCAGAGACAGTACTAAGAGAGGGGGAAATAGAAATAAAGCCTGGTCCCTGCTTTTGGTGACCTTCCAGAGTCTCCTGGGGCCTTTTCTTTGACATGCACCAAATTGAGAAAAGCTACAGAGTGTGCTGCTTGTGTCTGGGCTCCCCTGCGGTCTCTCTGCTTCTCCTTCTCCACTCCCATGATGTTCAGGTGCTGACTTCAGAGTTTGCCTAAGCTGATTCAGATCCTGCTGCCAAAACTGGGGAGAGTGAAGTCATTACATGCTCTTTGTATGTGCAGAATGAACCCAGGGTTTTAAAAGCCTTTCTCCACCCACCTTCAACTTCATTTCCCTTAGGACAATAACACAAGCTTACAGCCAAGACAATTATGACAATTATTTCCTTATGGGGAAAATTGATGCTGCCAACCTGCAGTATGTGTCAGACTCCTGCCACACAGAAGTCACTCTTGGAGGCAGGAAAGACAAGCTTCAGAGGTGTGTTTTATATGGAAGAAACACCCAGGGTCTTTGTTTGGTCATTTAGACTCAGAAAAGGCTCAATAAAATCTCCTCTGTAGGATCTTTTCAATGTTGGCTCCCACATGCCAACCCCAGAGCCTACACAATTGTGGCACATTGTAACAACACATGTCTGCTACCATGTAGCACCCAGAGTGACAAAGAGTAGGGGATTAGAGAGGAAAAATGAAGGGCCCATGGTTTGAAACCTCTCTGATTTGAAATCATCCACAGGTTTTTAATTTTGCTGAGAGATTTCAGCTCTCACCAGAATCATCCCTACCATCTCATCATTTTCTCTTCCTTCACTTTACTTTTTGTTCTACTAAAGCCCTAATAATTATGTGGTCATTTATCTGCTAATAGTCCTCCTTCCAATAAGAAAATGAGTCAGATACTCTGGTTCCTTGCTGTGTCCATAGTGCCAGAATGGTGTCCAATATATAGTCATCTCTCAACATGTCTTTGCCCAAGGTTTGAATGAATCATGATGAAGCACCTTGAGTACCACTGTTTTCATCTTATCTAGCTTTTCATCTTATCCATCATCCTGTCCAGCTTCTTTCTCATCCCATTCATGATCTTTACCATCATCCACACCACAGTGATTTTCTCAGAGTCTTTTCTGTGTCAAAGCTTTACAGTTTCCCTGGTTCCTACCCACACTTGCTTCCTTTACAGTCTAGCTCTTATGCCTGTTCTCAGGTGAGGTAGGCAGGGAAGAATCATGGCTCCCAGACTACAGACAAGGAAGGCAAGTCCCAAAGAGGTACATTGCCCCATGTTGCAGCCTGGGGCAGGAACAAGGACACTGTAGTGTTTCTCTGTCACGGCCCTTACTGCCCAGGACAAGGCTTATTTGTGAATGGCTTTTCAAGCCATGGCCTTTCTTCATTCCCTTATGGTACTTCACATAGTGTGTAGCATGGGTGGGCACTTGATAATATTTACTGAAGAAATAAATGCCGCCAGAGTTTGCTGTGAGTTAGCCTCTACCCTTTCAGGTCTTTGATGCCTCATCACAGTCGTAAACATCCCTGGCAGTTGCACACAATCTTTTAATGCACACCCTTTATTCCAATTCTCTATCATTGCCCCATCTGCCCACTTTACGAAGGCTTTTCAGACTCTTCTCCCCTTAAATTGACCACTGTATCCTTGGATTCCTATGACATCATTATATCACAGCCTTTTGGGACAATGAATAGGCATGATAGACTTTAAGCCCCTGGAGGGCAGTATCTGTTCAGGGCATATCAATGTCGCTCATCATTCTGCCCTGCTTCCGGCGGTGACTGGTAGTAACAGCTGCACACACTGAGCACTTGCTTTCTGCCGGCCATTGTTTTCATTGGTTTTTAGAGATTATTGAATTTAATCCTAGTAATAACCCTCTGAGTGTCATTATTCCCATATTTCATAAACAAGAAAGTAAGCTTCAGAGCTGTTAGATAAGAAGGCAAAGCCCCTCCTCTCGTTGTATCAGCAACCAACGAACATATTCAGTTTTGCTATCTGTGAGTTTGTCTTTGGATCCCTAGTTCCTAGACAGACACATTAAGAAATGTTTAATAAATGTGAATTAAATAATGGAAAATTGCATGGGCTGGTTTCTGGTCTGCCAGTCATTGGGTTCACGTTTGACTTTGCTTGCGACAGACGTTCCACCCACCTCGATGAGTGCTGTGCGTCGCTCAGGTGGGGTTCATTTCACACAGGACCTTTCTCCCTGTGTGTTTCAAATTAAAGGGAACTGGCTTCCATGTTCTGAACAGTTTGCTCTGTGTCTGCTCTAGGAGAAAGGTGTAGTGGGTGGTGTCCTCCACATGGTAACATGATTAACTTGACTTTATTTGCTTAATGTGCTGCCTGCACAAGGTGGCCAGCAGCAAGCTTCAATTGCATGATTGTATGCCAATTCCAGATCCCTCCTCAAGCTGTCTTCATGTGAATAGCCGGAATGAGAAGGGGGTGTTAGCCACTTAGGTTGCCTCCTTCTACTTGCTTAACCAAGTCATGAGGCCTCTTGCCTGTTTTCTTCTTAGATCCTTGCCTCAGAAAAGTGGCCTCGTACCAGCCTCTCTAAACCCTTCATTATAACAATGACTTCTCTTTGTCCACAGCATTTTCTTCAGACTTGCAGAATAAAACAAATGCAGGAAAGGAGGGCTTGGGGTCAAAATAAGGGGGTTGTAATTGTAAGGGGAATATAAAAATAAAATTTAAATAATAAAAAAAATGCAGACAATGGTAATTATTTTCCCTTGACTCCTAGAAAAGTCAAGAAGGCTTCAGAACTTGGGTTCAAGAGAAAGAACAGACCTGCTTTGCTTGTTTTTGCTTCTTCCAAACGTAACCCTTGCCAAAGGCCAGGGAGTGAGCTCATCTTTGATGAGAGCAGGTCTTCTTGTGTCCTGTGTCTCTGGAGGGGTACAGAGCTTACTTAGGGAGGGGTAGCCTACAAGTCTACAAACAAAACTCCCTTGCTTAAGAGAAGGCCCTACATCCTTAGAGAAAAGGCAACTGTAGCTCAGAAAGGATGGTAATTGTGCCCAACACCAAGAGCCTGAGGTTGGTGCAGAGAGTTTAGAATCCAGGGAGTCATGGATCTGCCCCTCATTATTTATGTGAGTTTGGGCAGATAGTTACCTAACCTCCTAAACTTTGGTCTTTTCATCTGCAAAAGATAAAAAAAATGGTATTTATCTCATAGAATTAGAGACAGAGCAAGTCATTTTCTGTCTTCTCAGCCATCTCTCTCTATCTTTTTAGGCCAACACCTAAAAAAATGGTGTTGGCCTGTAGAAAATACTCAGAAGGGTCTAAATGGTTTTGTCTCAAACAACTTTGCTGTAAGCAAACAACTCAGGCAGCAAGGCAACTTTGCTGTAGAAGAGAAAAAAAAAAGATCAAAGAGAGACATTCAAGAGAATGTCATGAAATATGAAAAATTAATAACAAATAGAAAATATTTGAATATGTCCCTAAAGTGTGTGTGTACTTATGGTGACACTACACAAAGAACTAGCTTTCTTTTGTGGATTGTACGTAAGATCTTGCCTACAAGTCTTTTGTTCACTCATGGTATTATACATGTATTGTAGTTTATGGTGATGGCACTTAATGGAAGTGTGAAATCAGAATGTAAAGCCAGACTGTACCCTACTAGTCTGGGAAAGGATGGTAACCCAGCAGATGCAAGAGTTGGTTTCTTCTCTTATTTTAGCAATGAAGAGGTGAAACCAAACTGACAACTGGCTTCAGTATACTAAATAAAGTCAGCCAGGGGTGGTGGGGTGATTGGTTTGTCAATGCAGAAATGGAACAAAACTCATCAACCAACAGCCAGTTAGTTATGTGAGGAAATTGCAAGTGAACTTACCAACATGCAAAGGATGTACATGTGGAAATGAATGAATGAATGAATGAATGAATATCATGGTGTATGACACATAGTAAATGTTCGACAGTTGTTTGCTATTATTACTGTTACTACTGTAGAGGTGAGTGGTGGCAGCAGGATTCAAAGACAAGTCTTTGTCAACCCCAAGTCCATGCTTTCTGCCTTACTGTTCCCCTTCCTGTCTCTCTCTCATCCTTTTCTCTGCTTCCACCATCCATAAAGAACTTCATTTCTCAACCACTGGAATGACATTCCAAGTGGAGGCCCTCACTGAATTTATTCTATATCTGATTTCCTAAAATAAACCCATTCAAACTAAAAAAACAATCCAAAGGATCAATGAAACCAAGAGCTGGTTCTTTGAAAAAATCAATAAAATAGACAAACCCCTAGCCAGGCTCACAAAGGAAAAAAGGGAGAAAGCACAAATAAACAGGATCATCAATGAAAGAGGAGAAATCACAATGGACACAGCAGAAATCAAAAGAATAATCAGTAACTACTATGAACAGTTATATGGAAACAAGTTTAACAATCTAGAGGAGATGGACAAATTCCTACAACTCTACAATCACCCAAAGCTAGATAAAGAAGAAATAGAACACCTAAACAGACCAATTACAAGCAGCGAAATTGAAATGGTAATCAAAAACCTCCCCAAAAACAAAAGCCCAGGACCTGATGGATTTACAAATGAATTCTACCAAACATTCAGAGACGAATTGGTGCCTATCCTTCACAAACTCTTCCAAAAAATTGAGAAGGAAGGGACAATACCAAACACGTTCTATGAAGCCAACATTACACTAATACCAAAACCAAACAAGGACAACACAAAAAAGGAAAACTACAGGCCAATCTCCCTAATGAACACTGATGCAAAAATCCTCAATAAAATTTTAGCTATCAGAATCCAACAATGCATCCATAAGATAATTCACCACGACCAAGTAGGATTCATTCCAGGGACACAAGGATGGTTTAACATCCGAAAATCAATCAACGTTATCCAACACATCAACAAAAAGAAATATAAAAACCATATGATAATATCAATAGATGCTGAGAAAGCTTTCGATAAAGTGCAACACCCATTCATGATAAAAGCCCTTGAAATTCTTGGGATTCAAGGAACATACCTCAACATCATAAAGGCCATCTATGACAAGCCAACAGCCAGTATCATTCTCAATGGTGAAAAGCTGAAAGCAATTCCATTAAGATCTGGAACAAGACAAGGATGTCCACTCTCACCACTGCTTTTCAATATAATACTGGAAGTCCTAGCCAGAGCAATAAGACAAGAGAAAGACATCCAAGGAATCCAAATAGGAAAAGAAGAAGTCAAACTATCACTATTTGCAGATGATATGATAATATACATAGAGAACCCCAAAAAGTCCACAGAAAAACTAATTCAACTCATCAATCAGTTCAGTAAAGTGGCAGGATACAAAATCAACACGCAAAAGTCAGTAGCCTTCCTATACACAAACAAAAAATCTGAAGAAGAAGAAATCAAAAAAACCATCCCTTTTTTTATTGAAACAAAAAAAATCAAATATTTGGGAATAAATCTAACAAAAGAGGTAAAGGACCTATACAAAGAAAACTATAAAACACTGTTAAAAGAAATAGAAGAAGACACAAAGAAATGGAAAGACATCCCCTGCTCATGGATTGGAAGAATAAACATTATTAAAATGGCCATCCTTCCAAAAGCAATATACAGATTCAATGCTATTCCAATCAAAATTTCAATGTCATTCTTCAAAGAAATAGAACAATTATTGATGAAATTCATATGGAATCACAAAAAACCCCGAATAGCCAAAGCTCTCCTGAAAAAAAAAGAAGGGAATGGAGGCATCACACTCTCAGACTTCAAACTCTACTACAAAGCCATAATCATCAAAACTGCATGGTATTGGAACAAGAACAGACATACAGACCAATGGAATCGAATAGAAAATCCAGAAATAAACCCACAGATTTATGGTCAACTAATCTTTGACAAAGGAGCAAAGACTATGCATTGGAGCAAAGAAAGTTTGTTCAATAAATGGTGCTGGGAAAACTGGGTCGCTACATGCAAAAGAATGAAGCTTGACCACTACCTCACACCATACACAAAAATCAACTCAAAATGGATTAAAGAACTAGACATAAGACCTGAAACCATAAAATATATAGAAGGAAATATAGGCGAAACACTACGTGATTTGCACATCAAAGACATCTTTACAGACACATCACCCAAAGCAGTGATAGTGAAGGTGAAGATAAACAGCTGGGACTACATCAAATTAAAGAGCTTCTGCACAGCAAAAGAGACAATAACAAAAACAAAGAGAAACCCCACCAACTGGGAGAACATTTTTGCACCCAACACTAATGATAAAGGACTGATCACAAAAATCTGCAAAGAGCTGATGAGACTTAACAACAACAAAGAAAAGAATCCAGTCAAAAAATGGGCAGAAGAGCTAAAAAGAAACTTCTCTGAAGAGGAAATGCAAATGGCCAACAGGCATATGAAAAAATGTTCAACATCACTTGTCATCAGGGAAATGCAAATCAAAACTACCATGAGATACCATCTTACACCAGTGAGAATGGCACATATTAAAAAAACTAGCAACAACAAATGTTGGCGAGGGTGTGGAGAAAAAGGAACTCTTCTGCACTGTTGGTGGGAGTGCAAACTGGTCCAACCACTGTGGAGAGCTGTGTGGAGATTTCTGGACCTACTAAACATAGAGCTTCCATATGATCCAGCAATTCCACTCCTAGGTATTTACCCAAAGGACTCAGAAACATCAATTCCAAAGAACACCTGCACCCCTATGTTTATAGCAGCACTGTTTACAATAGCTAAGCTTTGGAAACAACCCAAATGCCCAAAAATAGATGACTGGATCAAGAAGATATGGTACATATATACCATGGAATATTACTCAGCATTCAAAAAAGATAAACACATGCAATTTGCAGCAACATGGATGGCGCTGGAAGGGATCATGCTCAGCGAAATAAGCCAAAAAGAAAAAGAAAAATACCGGATGGTCTCACTCATAGCAGGAATCTAGAAAACTTAAATAAGGGACCAGGAAAATGAATAACTTTAAGAAAGTGAAAAGCAAAATCAACAAAAAACTACGAACCAGAGACACTTTTAGGGGGGCGGGGGTGGGAGGGGAGGATTGGGGTCAGAATGGGGGGGTGCAATTGTATGGGGAATATAAAAATAAAATTTATTATTTAAAAATAAATAAATAAATAAATAAATAAAAAAAATAAACCCATTCAAAAACTTTGAAACTTTCCCACTCTAAGGAAAACCACAAGCCCTGTAACCTAACTGTGTAAGTCTCTTGTTTTTTTCTAGGCCCATTAATGCCTCTGGAATTCTTCTCTACGATGCTTTTACTACAAATTATATCCCCCAGGAACTTACATCCCTAGGGAACTTTGTTCCCTAGAGTTTCGCTTTTGGCTTCACGCCCGTCACCCCTGTCCACTTGAACATGCTCCTCCTTTCCTCAGCCAGGCCAACCTGCCTACTCCTCCAGTCTCAGCATCCTCTCACCTCTCTACAGCAGTTATTTTCTCTTCTTTTAAATTTAATGTTTTAACCTATGCCACCCTGACAGCTTTTTCAGTATTTGAAAATGTATTTCTGATCAAAATTCCCATACAATTTGTATTACTGATTTTCATGCAAGCATGACTTACATTCCCTTGGCTCCACAGATGCTAGTTCACTGCAGTATAATGGTTTAAGGAAGCTATTTCACTGTAAACAGCCACTCCTCAGCTATAAACTCATACTAGTGACACTTACGTTCTGGATTTCTGTAGAAGTTATAACAATAAATGCAATGTGTCCCATTAAATGCTTTGCCCATAAAAATGCATAGCTACTGTTATTGAATATGTTTGTGATATCTAAGTAAGTAAAGGAAGTGAGGTTCATAAAGCCAGCCCTGCAGTGTCTCTCACATCGCTGCTAGAGCCCCATTTCTTATATAGCACACTACCCTAACTAATGACTGTTCCAGTTTTATGTGAAGGACCTAGAGATGCTTGTGGCTTCATTTACATGCCATGCTCCCTCTCCTCCCTAGCACTGCCTCCTGTTTCTCTGCTCCTCCCCCAGCAAGGATCAGTGTGTAGGAAAATCCAGGATGAGGGTACCGCAGATGCTTCACCTCTCCTCAGCTGACTTCTTGCAGGAGTGCCTCCCAACAGCTCTCTCTAAGGTACTTTGTTTTGTTGCCATTCTGTCTGTTTCAATAAGATTAGTTTTTCTGCGACTTAAGCCACTGGAAGCGGAAGGGCCAGGATAATGTCAGCCGCAGCTGGCCGGCACGCAGTTTCCTATTGTGACTAGCAATGAATAGGCAGTTCTGTAGGCTTGGGGTGTCTCACTCCCAAAGGTCAGTGAGGAAGGGAAGAGCGGTGGGGAGAACCTGACAAAGTTCCGACATCGGAAGGCATGGAGGTCTCTCAGGCTTGGCCCTAAACTTCCTGGAGCCTTTCTCTCCTGGAGGACAGAGAGAGCTTGTAGGATCTGCACACACCTGAGAGCTACATACTAGATGGCTTGGTTGAACAAAGGAGCACTATCTTGGGCAACTAACTCTTCAAGAGCTTCACTACTTCCTCCAGTATAGTCAATAATTACTGTCTTTTTTTTTAAGATTTTTTTTTTATTTATTTAACAAGTACTGGGTACAGTCAGAAGTGTGGGAAGATGAGAGAATTCACCAGAGTCAGAGCAGGGAACAGAACAGGCAGACTGACAAAATACACTGCTGAGGGGAGCAGCGGGTATGGCAGGAGAGGTCTGCGCACCATGTGGGACCCTCACCAGCAGCTGGGGATTGAACCGGCGCTGCAGAGTCTGCAGGCAGCTTTACAGCCCAGCAGTCAACTGCTGTGCCACCAGGGGAGGCCCAACAATTACTGTCTTAACAGTGCTCTCCCACCCACTGGGGCTTGACACCCCAGAACTGTGTTTATAACTTCCTCTGGATCATCCATGGGGAAAGAATGTGTTCAAGTCATAATTAAACTTATTTATACTGCTAACACTGGTAGGCACCAGGGTATTGGGTCGTAGGATTTAAGGTTCATATCAGACTTTGGATGCTTGCCTTTGCTGGAGAAACAGTCATGTTTTGTACAGCCACACTCTTAGGGTCTTGAAATTATCTACAAGAGAGTCCCTTGAGGCATTTTTTAAAAAATGCAGCTTTTTGAGCCCCCACTGAAGACATTCAGAATTGGAATTTCTGAAGGACTGGTATATGAACCTCTTTTTGACTAATTCCTCCAAACTAAAAATTCAGGGTAACTCTAAGATACTGAGGACTGAGTACCCATGACCTTCCAAGTTATAAAACTAAAACTTTGTTTTTCTTCATTACTCATTGGAGGAAATCAACTCCCAGTTTTAATCTGATTTGGAAGAATACACAAATTTCCTAAGTTCTATCACTTTTGCCTTCATTCTTCCACACATATATTTATTGAACACTCTCTATGTGCCAGGAATAATACCAGATGCCTGGTTACAAAGAATACTAAGACATAATCTCTGAATTCAAGAAACTTCTAATCTCTTATGTAAACACATATGTGTAATTAGGTGTTAGTGGGGCTCTGAATGAGGTCTATAAGGATAAGGTGAAAACAGAAAGAAGAGAGTGAACAATTTGGTTGGGGAACATGATGGGCAATTTCAACTAGTAGAAGATGTACAGGTGTTCACAGAATAAACAAGTTGGAAAAAGGTTAGCTCTGAAGATGGATGGAACAAACACATAATTTCTAAAATAGTAAGACAAGTTCTAGGAACTGAAAATAGTTTAACATAGTTGGAAGACAGGATGGTGTTTAGGGGAGGAGGTAAGAGCAAGAGATGATCCTGATATAGAAGGGCCAGATCATAGAAATCATGCTAAGGAATTTGAAATTTGTCCTCCAGGATTATTTTCTCTAGATATAGATCTTAGGATTTACGCATCCAAATTGTTCAACTGAGGGCCTCCCTGGTGGTGCAAGGTGTTAAGCACCACACTATGAAGCAATTCAAAGCCTTTACAGCACAAGTTCTATCCCCAGCTAGCCAGGAAGCAACCCACATGGCAAGGCAGATCTCTCCTGTCTTGCCCACTGCTCCCCTCAGCAGTGTATTTCAGTCAGTCTGCCTGTTCTGTTTCTTACTCTGTCTCTGGTGAATCCTCTCACTGTCCCCTGCATCTCTGGCCTGTACTCTAGCTCTTGTATGCATAAATGAATAAATCTTTAAAAAAAATTGTTCAACTGAATCAGAATTTCTGAGCTGAGACCTCATGTTGGATACTTCTACAAACATCCAGATGACCAGTACATCAAGTTTGGAAGCCATTTTTAGGTAATGTGGAGCCACTGGGAGATTTTGTGTAGGGCAGAGAAATGATCAGAAAGACTGCACATCAGAGTGGATGATGGAATAGTTGGACTGAGGTTGAAGACAAGGAATCCAAGAGGCTGGAAAGCACTTCTTTGGATGGAGGTAATGAGGGAGGGATTCAGCTAAAGAAATGTGCACCTGGGAGATGAAAGATGGAGTATGGATTAGAAGATGTTGCTAACGTGGTAGGATTTATAGGTTAGAGTCCAAATGGAACTTAAGAGATTTCTGATAAAGTTCAAAACCCAGTATTTGTTGAAAGTTTGACTAATTTTCTAGGATCATTTCTATTTTGTATGACAAAGAAGTTCTCTTTCATTAGGACTTTCTTTGAAAGGTAGACACCTTTATTCATACTTATGCACATTTATACACATTCATAAGAATGTGAATGAGAAGCCACGAACCTTTAAAAACAGTTGCAGGCATGACTGAAGCAATTGTCTTTTCTCAGACACATAATTCAGCATCACACATATAATAGTGTGATTGAAATGTTGTTTTAGTCTTCTTGAACTGTTACAACAAAATACTACCAGCTGGGTCTCAAACAGCAGAAGTTTATTTTTAAATAGTTCTGAAGGTTAGAAGTCATGGTCAATGTGCTAGAAATTGGTTTCTAGTGAAAGCTCTGTCTCAGGTGCAGGTAGCTGATCCCCTCATTGTGTTCACATGACTTTCCCTTGTATGAGTGCACAGAAATGTTTCTGGAGTCCCTTCTTATAAGGATGAATCCTATTGGATCAGGGAACTACTCTTATGAACTAATTTAACCTTTATTACATCCTTACTATCTCCATCTCCAAATGTAACTACAATGGGGGGCTAGGGCTTCAACATCTGCATTTGAGGGGAGGGGACATAAACATTCAGTCCATAACATTTCACCCCTAGTCCTTCTCAGATGCAAAATCCATCCACTTCACCCCAATGGACCTGAATTTCTCAAATACCTTTGTCAATTCTAAATAGACCCCAAATCAAAATAGGTCTGAAGTTTTCTTTATAAATCACCTAAATCAGGTGAGGGTTAGACTTGAGATATGATTCATCCTGAGAGAAAATTCCTCTCCAGCTGTGAACCTGTGAAACCTGACAGGTTATGTACTTCCAAAATGAAGTGGATATGCCTGGTCCATTTTAAAAGGGAAAAATTGGAAATCAAAAGGGGTTTCCTGAGCCCAAGAAATCCCAAACCTAGCATGGCAAACTCTATTATGCCTGAAACCTTGAGAATAACCCTCTTTGGCCCAATGCCCACCTTTAAGATCTACTGGGGCAATATTGGTGATCTCTGAGTCACCCTTGAATAACTCTCCTTTTTGTGAAGAATAGCACATAATCCAGCTGAGTTGCTCCATTGCTCTATCCTGTAGAATGAATAAAATCCAGCTCTATCATTTTATCTAGTTGTATCTGGATTTGAGTATCCTCTGCATTGATGGTGTGTTGAGGTAACAATACACTCTCAGTTTCTCATCTGTAAGGTATGGGTTTCTACCTGTTTCATAGGGCCTTACATTCCCTTTTTATCTTGTAATTCGTCACATATTTATTCATACTTTATTTCATAAATGGCAAGATGAGGAAAAAGAGCCCTTGATCTCATAGGAGTATATTTTAGTGAAGCAAATCTACTGAAGTGAGATTTGTATTCTATACAAAAGCAAATAAACATATATTAGGCGGTAATAAATGCTACAGAATAAAATACAAACATATTGAAAGGGGTAAAGAGACATAAATGAAAGGAATCATGTTTGTAGAAGGAGTAATCAGGTGTGTCTCAGAATGTGACATTTGGGCAGAGACATAATGAGGCAAAGCAGTGACCTGGCAAATGTCTGGAGAAAGAACATTCTAGGGAGAGTGAACTATGAAGGCGGAGAAGAAACTCAGCAAGGATCAGCAAGAAGTGACTGAAGTGAAAAGGAGAGAAGAGTTGTTGTTCCCTCTGCTTAGCCAGATAGTTAGCATGAAATATCTGGGACAGGAAACTTCCAGGCAGCGGGCGGAGTGGGTGTGAAGGATCTGATTGCAGAGCATGTCACCATGTTTAAGGAAAAGTAAAAGGATCAAAGAGGCTAGGAATTCACCAAGTAGCTAATGTTAGGAAATGAACTCAAAGGGAAGAGAGGACCAGGCCAACTAGGACATGAAGCTAACTATGGCTTTAATTCTAAGAAGGGAGGTTGTCATTGGAACAATGCTAAGCAGAGGAATGACAATGAGGTTTATACTGTGCTTGGATCATTCTGGCTTTGAATGGACAATATACTATATGACGCAAGTGTGAAATCTAAGAGATTAGTGAGGAAGCTAAAGCAATAATGATGGCAAAAGATGCTGGCTCGTGAGGATGGGGGTTGGTTTAAGTTCAGATACATTTCAACATTGGAACTGGCAGCTTCAATAATGGATTGTTTGGGAGGTGACTATTTCCAGGTACCTAAGTTACAAAGGGAAATATTCTACCCAGAGAGAATTGTGTGCCATCGAAGCTATTTCAGTCTTTTTCATTTAGCAAGAAAATAGTGAGGGGGGACTAGAAAAGGGACTCTGGATTTGGAACCAGGGGATCTATCACTAGAAATGTTACATGTCATCGTGTATGTTCTCTTTGACGCAAAGGACAGGAGGTTCCTGTCTGCAGGAGAAACACAAACCTCATTGCCTTCCCCACATGACCGTCTGTCACATCCTTGTCATTCTCTTAGCCCTAATTCAGACAAAGTCTCACCCAGAAAAAAAAGTACAAACTGTCTAGCCTCTTATTCCATAGGGAAAAAGGCTGCAAAGAAGCTAAAGGAGCTATAGATCATTCCTGATTATATAAAGTATGGTCTAGTGGTGTTTCTGTAGCAGGAACCCATGGGAAGGGGATGCTTGGGCAGCTGCAGAGTGTTATAAGCTGTGTTGAAGGGACAGTCTCCTTTAATGAGATGATGCTTTTTTTACTGTCCTTCTGGCCCATCTGTGCCTGCGTACTGTGCCCCAGGCTTCAGTCTTCTAACAGAATTACCCAGAATACAGGTCATCTCCAACAGAATGGGGAGACGTCAGAGTGAGTAGCGTGAATATGGGCTACTCACGAAGTTTCAGGTTGTAGCAGGTCTCCTTTAAGGGAGAACTCTGTTGAGGTACATACTGTGTCTCTGTTCCCTCCATGTGCTTCTCTGTCAGTCACAGAGCTGCCAGTTACCAAACACAGGGGCAAGCCTATCTCCTTTGGGACTAGGCTGTTGTGCCTGCCTATTTGGAATACTGCACCAGATTGTATTGTTATTCTGTGTATTGATAATAATGTTAATTTTGAAAGATTTTTATCCTTTACACACAATAAGATAGCAGAAATTCATGGAATATGTTTTTTTATAACTGATGACTCAGAAGTACCTCCAACACTTCCTTTTCTAACTGAGCAAAAATAACTGGTGTTTCTAGAGATTTTTTTTTTCTGACAGCAGAAACAATAGCCAAAACAGTAACCATTCAAACACAAATGCTCTCTAGATTAAAGTGCCATTTGTTGCTAAGTAAATAATATGTCCTTACAGACCCACAATTTGTTGAACTGGGAGTGTTTGGACTTTTATCACCGTGTTAATTAGGAATGGGAAATTTAGAGTAGCAATAGTGGCTTCTCTCTGGGACTAGATTTGAAATGATGAGGAAAATAAGGCAAGCTCCTGCTATCCAGGAGGGGAAAACATATGCAACCGCCTGCTTGTAAACTGGAAACATAACTGAATGAAGAACAAACAAGCTGTGACAAATGTATGAAATGGAGCTACACACTGGTCCTAAGAGAGTTGGGACCCATCACTTGGGTCAAACTAGCAGGATCCCTTGCTTAGATTCAACTCTCAATAAATATGTGTAGCTTAAATGAATAAGGATTGGCTCAACATTAAAAGAGTGGGTGAGTTAAAGTTGGCTTAGATCCAGGATGAAAAAGTGGCTTCTGTGATTTTGATTTTGACCATGGTCTGGGACAAGAGTAGATGTTTTTACTAGCCTGAGGAGATGAGACATGGGAAAAAGATCTCTCACAGGTATAATTCAAGTCCCAAGAGAATCAGATCAATTCACATTTTGAAGGCAATGTAACACTAGAGTAGTGGGATAAGCCATTTAACTTCTATTCTATATCTTAGATGCAAACAGACCTATCATCGAGGCACAGACTGAATTTTCTTTTTTTTTTTTAAAGATTTATTTATTTATTTATACAATAAATGAGCGCAACCCAGCACTCAACCGCTGTGCCACTGGGGAGGCCCTGAATTTTCTTCTGTCACCTTTCCACCTCATAAGCCAAAGGGTGACCCAAGAGATTTTTTAGGTGGTTCAATGAAAAAAAATCCCAACTATTAGAACAAAAAATCAAAGCTGATGGTAATAGAAGCTAAAACTGCCATCTTGTTGCCAAACGATAGCAAAAAAGAATAGTTGAACCATTCTTAGTAGGTTGAATATGTGTATATCCTACTAAATTTTACAAAGAGGATCCATATATCTTTCACTAGTTTTGCCTCATTACTTGGTCCCAATATACTGATGACTTCTTTTTGACCTCCTTCTTGGGGTAGCTCAACAAGATATACTCCCTACACAAACAATGTTCTAGGAAATAATTGGAAACTTTATATTTAGGCAAAATGTATTGCTTTTATATCTTTCTCTTGACCAATGGTTCTAGCTAGGACTTCCAATACTATGTTAAATAGTAATGGTGAAAGTGGACATCCTTGCATTGCACCAGATTTTAGAAGAAAAGCTTTCAGTCTATCACCATTGAGTATGATGTTGACTGTGGGTTCGTCATATATGGCTTTTATTATATTGAGGTATGTACCATCTATCCTCAGTTTTTTTTGAGGGTTTTTATCATAAATGAATGCCAACTCTTATCAAATGTTTTCTGTACATTTACTGATCTGATCATATGATTTTTAGCTTTCCTTTGTTTACATGGTGAATTACAATTGATGTTCAGATGTTGAACCATTCTTGTGTCTCTGGAATAAATTCCACTTGGTAGTGACATATGATCCATTTGATGTATCAGTAAATTCAGTTTGCCAATATTTTGTTGAGAATTTTTGTGTCTATGTTCATTGGGGATATTAGACTATAATTTTTATTTGATGTGATTTTTTTCAGATTTTGGTATCAGAGTGATATTGGCCTCATAGAATGTGTTTGGAAGCACTCCCTCTTGCTCTATTTCTGGGAAGAGTTTGAGAATAATAGGTATTCATTTACCTTTGAAATTTGGTAGAACTCACTAGTGAAACATTCTCAGTCCAGGCTGCTTGTTTTCAGGAGACTTTTGATTTCCTTGCTTGTGGTTGGTCTGTTCATATTTTCTATTTCTTCCTGAGTCAGCCTCAGAGGATTGTAGATTTCTAAGAATTTGTTCATTTCATTTAGATTATTCAATTTGAGGGCATAAAAATATTCATAGTAATGTCCCTTCATCCTCTGTATTTCTGAAATATCTGTTGTAAATTCTTTTTCATTTATGATTCTATTTATTAGGGTTTTTTTTTTCCATTTTTTTCTTAGTGATTCTAGGTAGAGATTTGTCTATTTTGTTGATTTTTTTTTTCCTGAAAGGATTACACATTTTTCTCAATACATGGAAGATTGTGCTGTATCATAAAGAATGTTCAAGATGATCCCAGAATATTTTATGCAGAAAGCAGAAAAGGTGTCATTAAGGGTTATGAAAAAAGTTGAGTTAGAAGCCAAGTTGAAAAAGCTTCTGTTGGCCAAAGAAGGAGATATTTATTTACCTATCAGTAAGGATAAAAACTGCATTAGATTAAATGACATTAAATATGTTTGAATCCATGCATTCATAATGACAATATTAATGATGATGACAATGATAAAATATATAAACTAGTTGTTAACCTTTTCAAGATGGCAGAGAACTATTCATTATTTTTGAAAACTGGTAATTAAAGAAAGAACCAAACTTTTCTGGCTTTTCCAATGACACTTATACTTCAAAATGACAAAATAGTTGATGAGAAAATTTTTCTTCTTTGAAGTCTTTGAATTAACAAATGAAAAAATAATGGAATTATAATATCACCATCTTATGGCCCCTAATGAATTAGAGAGTTAAAGGCATTGATGCTCAATGGCTGCTACTACCATAAAAAGAGATAACTGTACATTAAGTACTTGCTGATGGAAATTCAATTATAAAGTAGACTTGCAACCACAAAAAAGACACAGTCAAATCTGAATTTGATCAAACCTTTGGGTCTAACTACCAATTAAAAGGGAGTTAGAACTTCAAAGAGTGATTGTTCACTAAGTTTATTAGTCAATTTAATTCAACATCTAGTCTGAAGAATATGTCTTTTCTATGCCAGTGGAAGTTAGATACAGAAGCCATAGATCTTCTTGCTTCAAGATTTCCAAATGGTTGTATTTGTGTGTGTATATGTGTGTATTAGAGAGAGAAACTATCATTGAATCAGCATTTACAGTTTTTCAGAAATCTAGTAAAGAAATGTTCCATCATTTAAGATTTATTTATTTATTTATACAAGCACTGGGTACAGTCAGAAGCATGGGAGGGTGAGAGAATTCACCAGAGTCAGAGCGGGGAACAGAACAGGCAGACTGACTAAATACACTGCTGAAGGGAGCAGTGGGCGCGGCAGGAGAGGTCTGTTGCGCCATGTGGGACCCTCACCTGGCGGCTGGGGATCGAATTAGCACTGCAGAGGCTGCAGGTAGCTTCACAGCCCAGTGCTCAACCGCTGCGCCACCAGGGGAAACCCTGTTCCATCATTTAATCTTTACAAAAACTCGGTGCTCTGAGAAATTAAGGAGTAACTTGTTTTAATTTATAACTGCCTAATTCTAAAGGCCATGTTCTCATCTGTGATATTATAACTCCTCCCTTTTCTAAAGACTATGAGAACAGTTTAAAACCTGGTGGCATTTGGGCTTCATAGGACATGCAGACATGTCTCATTCAACGTGGACGCTATAGACTACTTGCAAAGGGTCGATTTTTTTTTAAGATTTATTTATTTATACAAGCACTGGGTACAGTCGGAAGTGTGGGAGGGTGAGAGAATTCACCAGAGCCAGAGCGGGAAACAGAACAGGCAGACTGATGAAATACACTGCTGAGGGGAACAGTGGGCGCAGTAGGAGAGGTCTGTCATGCCATGTGGGACCCTCACTGGCGGCCGAGGATCGAACAGGCACTGCAGAGGCTGCGGGCATCTTTGCATCCCAGTGCTCAACCGCTGTACCACCAGGGGAGGCCCCCACAAAGGGTCAAATTTAAGAGCTATTTTCTACAAAAATGCAAATTAAAAAATTCTTCAAAAAATTAAAATAGGCAAAAGATGACCCATTGTCTTGTTGAACAATATACAATTCAAGCAGATAGAAGGTGCTCTCTTTAGATAGTGTAAGTGCTGTAGATTTTCCATAACCTCCTTTACTCTGTTGCTTCTTTCACAGGCCAGCTTTACTTGTCCCGTTTCTGCCACATTCCCTAGCTATTTGTGTTTGTAACTTTTGGTTTATACTACATTATCTAATACAACCTTCAGAAGGCTATTGCCATATATCTTTTGTGTTCTAGTTATTGATTTACCTGTTCTGTCCCTACAATTAGACTATTCACTTCTAGAAAGCAGAAAGTACAGCTCATTATTATTTTGCATTTCTCATAGCATACAGTATTTAAATATCCTTTGAATAAATAATATATTCAATTAATTGATAAAAGTAACGTGAATAGTTGCTATTTTAGCTGGTAGTTGTAGTCTTAGTTGATTTTCACTCAAAATAAACTTTGATGTCTGTCACAGGAAAAATTAATTGCTAAAAAACATGATTCAGGTGTATGTTGCACAGTGGAAAAAGTTGGGTTGAGAATAAAGATTTTTTATCTTTGAATACTGCATCTTATTTTCAAAATCATCACTCTCCATGGAACTTGTATTTTCCAGCTGAAATAATCAGTTTCTATGTGGTGTTATTACTCACACTATCTCTTCTGTTGTGAGAAAACGTGTTTTCAAAGCACAGGTTGCCAATTTTTCAAAATAATTCATCTAGCTAGTAAATGGAAATGTAACTTTAGTGTGTCTGGACATCACCACTTTTATAAAAAGAATACTTTTCCAAAGGTAGCTAGCTACCTATGGGGAGCAATTGTGGGTATTTCTGCAGAATAACTGCCCACAGGGATGTGTAGAATAGACCAAAAGCTTGGAATGGCCTAGCCCTACAGAGTGATTTAACCAAAAATCAAGATAAGCACAGTAAAAGAATCTTCCCACTTGTCTGTGTTCTGTTCTTCTTTGCCTCCCTGCAATGTGCAGAAAGCATAATTTGTTTTTCTATCTTTTAAAAAATGTTAAACATTTTCCTTCTTCATAGTACAATCTGCCTAGCAAAAGACTGGGATTTTAAGGGTAGTGTATCTTCTGGGAAGAATTATTTAAGGCCTCCTCATTAAGAGAACTTTCTCGGTTTGGCTTCCACAGTTGAATTCTGAAATCCAGGTAGAAATGGGAGTTGGGTATTATCTTAAGCCCTCCTACATGTACAGATTTAGAAGTAGGAGAGGGCAGACCAGATGTACAGCCCAATTGAGGGTGGACTTGAGACAGTAATGAAACATAGGTCCAAGAGCTAAACTCTGGCTTAGAGTAAATACAGCTTTGGTATAGAAAGGAGGGTCTAATGATTATAGCCTTATACTGCCTCCCCTGTTAAAAACATATTTATTGAAAGATATGACCATGATGTGAAAGGGTGGTCTAGAAATCAAGACACTTTCCAAGGACCAATGAACTCAACAGGATGTTTCCGTATCAGAAGATGGTATAGGACTTGGCCAATTTTGAGTTGACCTCTTGACCTTATTTTCTCTTCATCTTCATACTGGAGTAAATTTTCCTTTGCATTCAGTGCCCTATGTGATCTGATTTCAAACTGTTTCTCTTATCACTGATTTCTTCATGCTCACCATGTAAGCAGGTTACAATGCAGTCCATACAACCACATGCGTGTGCCCATAATTGTGTTGATGTTTTCTTTGTGGGAAGATCTTTCCTTCCCATAAAGCACTCCTGGGACTCATCCTTCCCCTTTTCATTTTCATAGCACCCACTTTTCCTCCATATTTCCAGAATTCATGAAGTAAAAACTGAGTCTGACTGATTTTGTGCTCTATAAAGTCAGTTACATGTCTTAACTACTATAGATACCTCAGGTAATGAAGGAAGTTCCATCAGAAGCAGGCTTCCCTCTTGTAACAACATGCTTAAATACAATAGTCTTTGAACTAGTAATTTTTCCCCTTCTATTACTTCACTTCCCAATTTTATCTATCAAATAGGTTTCAGTTTTTTACATTCACCTTTTTCTTGAGTCTCTAGTTTTTATACTGTGGGTCATAGAGTCTAAATAGTCTAAGCAGGTCTCGAGAAGCCAGCAAAAAGATGTGACTGTTAATTCTTCCATGTTAGTGTTGAGGTATCATCGTGAATTTTCCCATGTCCAATATCAAGAAATCAGGCAGATGTAAAAAGTACATGATTTACTGTATTAATTCAGAAAATGGTTTACAAGTCTCTCTCTCTCTTTTTTTTTTTTTTACAAATTGAGGTAAACGTGACATATAACATATTTGTTTTAAGTATATAACATAGAGATTTGATATTTGTATATATTATGAAATGATCACCACAATAACACTTGTTAACATCCATTGCAATACAGAGCTTACATTTTTTTTATCACGATGAGAACTTTTAAGACTCTTAGCTACTTTGAAAAATACAAAACAGTATTATTAACTAGTGCATGATAGCCATCACACCTCCATGACTTATTTATTTTATAAATGGTAGCTTGTCATTTTTCACACCCTTCACCCATGTAACCTATCCTCACTTCCTACCTCTGGCAACCACCAGTCTGTTCTCTTATCTTTGTGAATCTTTAAAAAAATTATGGAGCTCCTTAATAAAATAGTGTCATATGTGAAATTTTAGTATATGAAACAGACAAATGTGGACATCCATATAAGATTTGGTGGCTGTTCTTTTGTGGGATTCTGAAATAATTGAGATTTCTATTACTAATTAACCTCCAGCTGCTTGTCAAGGGACATGACTTATTAAGGTGACAGATCAAAGGAGCCAACCTGGGAAGGAGTCATCAAACATGGAAGGGAAATAAGCCTTTATAAATGGTTTAAGTTAGACATCTGATCTCTCAAGTCTGCCTTTAAAATGAGCACTCAAGCGACCTGCTCGAGACCTCTCTCTGTTTAAGGCAGCTTTCCCGTGCTTCTCCTTATCTGACAATAAATTTCTCACTTCTCTGCCTTACAAAAAGATGAACACTTAATTTCAACCTAATTGTCATTTTGCTTAACTTATTCTAAGATATCTTGTGTTCCTATGGGCTGCATTTTAAAGACAATTAGTATGACCAAGAACCTTGACAATGTGCACTATTATGTAGTTCTGCTTGGAAATAAATAGAAACTATACAACATTGAAGTGAGAAAGTGATAATGAAATGGAAGGAGCATAGATTTGGAGTATTGTGGATTTGGGTATTGCCTTCAGATCTGCCACTAGAAATGTGTGACCTTAGGCAATTTACTTAACCCCACTGAATTATAGTTTCAATAAAATAAGTATACTAGCGCCTTTCTTGAAAGATTGTTATTAGAATGAAAAATGTAAACTATATGTTATGCATTTAAAGATTGCCCTCAAGTGAATGCTTTCCCACCCCTACTCCACACTTTCAATGGGCAATGTCAAAGAAGAAGAGTTGCTAAACAATAGCAATACAAAGTATGCAATTTTGTCTGATGGTTTAATCAATCAACATTTAACCAAGATTGATTAAAGAATATCAAGGAATTGCTTTCATTTCACCTCATGTGTTGACTCATCTTTTATTATTGTGCAAAGAAAAAGTGCATCTAACTTTCCCTCCATTTCCGTACCTGATCTGTGGTTCTCCCCTGAGCCAAGCTGCTATAAAGTTCTGGTTTCTGTGTTCTGGTCCCAGCACAGTGAATCTAGGTGAAAGTCTGCACACCAGCTTCAGAGCTCTCCAGAGAACCGAAAACCTTGATCTAAAAAAATATAAGTCTGGGGTAATACATAAGTGTTTCCAAGGTCCTTAGTTCTCCAACACACTAAAAGGAAGGTGAGCATTTGGATGAAGCCTCTCTACTCCTGACGCTGAGACAGTTCACGAGATGGGGGGCACAAAAGACAAGTGGGCACAAAATATTTTTCTTTAAATCCCTTTCAAAACTTCTACCATATCTTGAGCCCTAGTAAACTAACAATAAAGACAATAACTCATCTATGGGAACTCTGGGGTCAGCAAAGTCTCTTCTAGCACATAGAACAGGTGTTTAGCAATAAGGAATGATTGATATCAAAAAAAAAAAAACAAATTAAAGTATTTAAAGCAACTTTAGGTATAGCATTGAAGATTATAATAAATCCATGAGTTTTAGACTAAAAATCCCAAAAGTTGAACTTAAATGCCAGCAGTGACCAAAGAAGTAGAAGACTTATATAGAGTAATTGCCATGGAGGTTGGTAATTTTTGCAAAGATCTAGCATTGGAAAAGTACCAGGACAAGGCAGATTCAAAAATCAGTCCTCTCTTCCTTCAAAGAAGAAATAACTACAAACTTATTCAAACTATTCTTTTGTAAAAATATGGAAAAAGTTGCACTCCATTTTGTGGAACCAACATTATATTTATACTAAACCTGATAGGTACATTACAAGGGAGAAAACTACTCTCTAATCTCAGTCATGATTTAACAAGGAACAATTCTAAATAAGCCATTAGCAAATGGAGTCCAACAATATATCAGCAGAATGCTACGGTAGGGCTAAAATTTTTATTTGGGGAATATGTAGATAGTTCAAACCAGGAAAGTCTCAATATATTATAATATATCAACTAATAAAGGAGAAAATTGTGTGACATTATCAGTGTCAGATGCAAACAGAGCAGACAAGACTTACAGTCATATCTAAAAATTGCAAAGTATAACAGAAGATACTTAATGAAGCTACTTAATATAATATTTGCCAAAACCCAATAGCACATAATAGTCTAAATAGAACAATAAGACCATTTATAATAATAATATACAATAAATAGAATGCCTGCTATCAAGATTATTAATCAACATTGTCTTGGCAATTTGAGCAAATGCAACAAAATAAGGTGATTGGTATAAGTATCAGGAAAGATGTAGTTATTTTTTTTGCTGATTAATATGACTGTATTCTCAGAAAATCTCAGATATTCTAGAAAATAATAGCTAAAATTAATAAACTTTTGGTAGGTACTAGGATATGACAATTATATTTGTGTTTTTGTGTATAATATGTGTGTATTTACTTAATTATCTATCATCTATGTCTCTATTTAAATCATAATTCTCATGAATTATTTTACAGAGCAACACAAGCTGATGGAACAGGTAAATCTTGAAAATTCAGTGGCCCATCAGAGTTGAAGTTAATGTTTCCTTGTGATAAGTGCAATAGGTCAGAGTGGAGTGGGTAGAATGAAGTCCATTCCGCAGGCATTCAAAGAACTTAGTCTGATAGAGGCTCTGCCACATTTATTTCAGGACTCTTAAGGTTGCTCTAGGGATTTATATACTACTGATGAATAGAGGAGATTATGCCTTGGATATTTTTGAGTTACTCCTGAAGCTAATGAGCAACAATTTCTTTTTTTTTCAAGATTTATTTATTTTTGCATACAAGAATTGGGGTACAGGCCAGAGATGCGGGTAGGTGAAAGGATTCACCAGAGACAGAGTGGGGAGGAGAACAGGTGGATCTACTGAAATACACTGCTGAGGGGAGCAGCAGGAGAGTCAAGAGAGGTCTGCTACATCATGTTGGTTGCTCCCTGGCCGGTAGGGGATCGAACTCATGCTGCAGAGGCTGTGGATTGTTTCATAGTGTGGTGCATAACCCCCATTAGGGCCACCAGGGAGGCCCTAATGAACAACATTTCTGCCACATCTGAAAGCCTAACCTAACCATGAAGACTTGATGCTATGTAGATGTAGAGAATCTAGAAAATGTAGTCATTGGATAATGGGATAACAGTCAGCATTTCCCAGGAAGAATGCTTCATTATGGGCAGGAAGTATACATTTCTGATGGATGACTTGCCTCTGTGCTATAAAAGAGCATTAATATTTCAATCTTACAAATGAGAAGCTGAGGCATGGAAAGGTAAAATAGTGCATCCAAGACTATATAGATGGTAGATCCAGAGTTTAAACCTAGACAATCTTTTTCTAGATTGCATGGTCTTAAACTACCTCTGGACTATATCACATAGCTTTTTTCTATTCTAGAAATAAACACCAAGAAATGGAGATGGAAAAAAAAATCTGTGCTATTAAAAGAAATTATAAAGTTAGTTAGCATAGATTTAACAAGAAAGAAATAGGTCCTATATGAAAATTATAAAAGGTCATTGAAGGACATTTTACAAATACAAATACGAAAAATGAAAAAGCACTGTGTTTTCTTGGGTAAGGTTTAATTGCATAAAAGTGTAGATTCTCCCAGAATTAGTCATTCAAAAGGGTTCATTTAGGAATAAACCTAGATAGACATTTATATGAAATAAAAAATTGCCAATGTTAATTTCATAACACAACAGTGGGGGGATTATCCTGCCAGATATTACAATATGCAACAATCAAATTAAAATGGAAATATCAACAAAATAGATAAAATAGAATAGAACACCCAGAAAAAAGTCCCAGCATATATTAAAATTAAAATTTCATAGATGTTAAAGGAACTATTTCAATTCAGTGGGGAAAGGATGAATTATTAAACAAATGGTGATAGGATAGGTGCTTATCTGTGATGAAGAAAATAACATTGGACCTTATATTACATCTCCTACAAAAATAAATCTCAGATGGATGAAAGACTTAAATGTAAGTAACGGATGTAAAAAATCTTGATAAAAATCAAAATGTTAATATATACAATCTAAAACTAGGGTCAACTTTGTTAACTAAGACAGGCAGACTAGAAACCACTTGAAAAACAAATAAGTATACTTGCATGTGGAAATATTTTTTAAATATCTTCTGAATAACAAAAATAAACCAATAAACAAACTATGTATTGGGGGAAATGACAGGGTAGACAACAAAAAATTAACAATTATATATGCAAAAAACGTCTTACAAGTTGTCAAGAAAAAGAAACAATTGAACAGAAAAATGGGGCCTTCCTGGTGGCGCAAGGGGTTAAGCACCGCACTATGAAGAATCTGCAGCATGAGTTCGATCCCTGGTCAGCCAGGGAGCAACCCACATGGCACAGCAGACCTCTCCTGTCTCTCCCACTGCTTCCTCAGCAGTGTATTTCAGTAGATCTGCCTGTTCTGCTCCCCACTCTGTCTCTGGTGAATCTTCTCACCCCCCACATCATTTCTTGCCTGTGCCCCAGCTCTTGTATGCTTTTCTTTAAAAAAAGAAAAAAAGGAAAATGGGCCAAAATATGAATGAAATCCAAGTGGCCATACATGTACTCCAACTCACTGGTAACCAAGGAAATAAAGTTAAAGTAAGAATGAAATATACCTATGCAACTGAGAAAAAAAAAACCATAAAGGCCTTTATTACCTATTACTGATGGAGAATTTAACTACATGCACAAACATTGCTGGTGGAAATCTGAATTGTTGCATCTTCTGGAGACAGCAATCTGAAATATCTACTTAAAAATGCACACACCATTTGACAGAGCAATACCATAGAAATAAGCAAATCATGTCTCTGGATATAAATGTCCAATTCATCATAAAAACAAAGTAGACTTGAGATAATAACATTTTTGATGACAAAAAATGACCCAATTATTTATGGGATGACTTCTTTCATCAACAAAGATCTGTAGCTTGTCAGTACTACCCTGGTTTGAGGTTGAAATGTATGTCTTAGTGTTCAGTAAAGGATCATCTAGGAACTTCCCATGTTTGGTCCAATCTCAAGGTGTCTAGACCTCTAGGTTTAGGTTGTGATATAAAAAAAAAAAATCCTATTTAGTTTGGACAGAATAGAAGTATGTGTGTAAGGACGTCCCTTTATATCTCCACAGGGAGAGTAGGGAGAGTCCATTCTGGAGGAGAGAAGAATGTAAATAAAAGGTTAAAATAATAATTGACCTTGCTGCTTAAAGGAAGTGCTTGCTGTAATGACCCTAGCTCACTCATCTCTCTCTTAGCGACTCCCCTCCCACACTGACTATGGGCGTGGACATGGTAGTTGCTTTGGTCCACTAAGGAGAGACTTGAAAAATGTTTGCAGATTCAGGTGTGTTTTCTCTTGCTGCCCTTGGAAGTCCTAAGGCCATCACACAGGTATAGGCGTGGTCTGGCTTACTGGATGATGAGTGGTGTTTGGCCTCGTTATCCTAACAGCCAGACGAGCACCAGTCAACTAACTGCCAAACATATACATGAAGCCACTGATCACAAACTGATGGAAGATGTCAGAGTGAGCCCACTGAGATATAAGAACTGCCCCACTGTGCCCAAAATGTCAGCCCACTGACTCTTGAGCTAATTAAGTGGCTATTATATTAGGTACTAAATTGCTGGATGATTTGTTACACAGCTAAAGCTGCTTCACTGCTAAAGGAGCAGGAGACAAAAATATCAAAAAACTTTAGTCTCTTTTGAGCATTCATGCTTTAAATCAGGAGGCTTTATGTAAATAGAATCCAATGCATATGAAAGGAGACATGGTGTACCAGGAAGGAAATTGAAAAGAAAGGCAGAGCTTACTGTGAACAATAAGAATACCTAATCAAGTTGATTCAACCCTCAAAAGAAAACAAACTGAAGTATGAAATAAAAGCAGTGAAAAGTGTCGATGCTTAGGTATGAATAATGGAGTTTGATGATAAGCATATCTAGTTTCTCTAATATTAAATTAAAGATGTTCTGAAGACACGTGGTATCTAGATAGAAAAACAGGCTACTCAGAGAACCGAATCATTTTTGTAACAAATCCAAGCAATACCCAATTAGTTGGAGCTAGAGCTTATGCGGTGGAGCTGGAAAAATTGTTTTAAATATGAGGCGCACAGCTAGAAGCTAGGGAATTATGATCAGTGTAGCTCAATCTAAATGAAATCCACTGCCCACTAAAACAAAAAATTATGTTATACATTTCTCCTGAGCTTTGTTTTCCGTTACTGTCATCATTGAGAAATAATTTACTTCTCCCCTCAACCCCTTGTCTTGTTCCCAAAGGATCACTTCCAAAGTCCTTTATTAAGTGCTTCAGGTGAACTCAGAAAAGTAAGAGCTTGTGTTGAAAGAATGATGCCCGAGCTGTAGTGGATGTGGAGTCATAGTCTGTCCCCAAAATACTTCCCAGGGAAAATACCACTGTACAGGGGTGTACATAGTAGGCTTGCAGAGCACTTACGAGGTCATCTCTTGAAGGATCATCATGGTCCTGGGAAGGTAGACCTTATCTGCTTGTGCAGAAGAGAAAGTTTAGCCAGGCAAGTGGGCCTAGGCTCTCGTCCCGGATGTGTTAGTGGTTCCAAATAGAGCCAAGTGGCTCAGCTAGTTCTTCTTGATTCTTCACTAAGGCATTGCTTCAGAAAGCTCAGTGGCAAGCCCTATTGGCTAATAGAAGTTACTCACCCCAGATGTCATTTTTTGGTCCCGCAGTACATGGTTCCAGTTGGGCCTGGAATACCTGTCACC
>NW_023601289.1:0-21352 GCF_014898055.3 Talpa occidentalis | reverse complement strand
CCAAGATTTCAAGGGCTTTTATCATGAATGGGTGTTGCACTTTGTCGAAAGCTTTCTCAGCATCTATTTGATATTATCATATGGTTTTTATATCTTTTGGTTGATTGTTGGATAACGTTGATTGATTTTCGGATGTTAAACCATCCTTGTGCCCCTGGAATGAATCCAACTTGTCGTGGTGAATTATCTTATGATACATTGTTGGATTCTGATAGCTAAATTTTATTGAGGATTTTGCATCAGTGTTATTAGAGATTGGCTATAGTTTCCTTTTTTGTGTTGTCCTTATTCGGTTTGGTATTAGTGTAATATTGGCTTCATAGAACGTGTTTGGTATTGTCCCTTCCTCTCAATTTTTGAAGAGTTTGTGAAGATAGGCACTAATTCGTCTTCTGAATGTTTGTAGAATTCATTTGTAAATCCATCAGGTCCTGGCTTTGTGTTTTGGGAGGGTTTTAATTACCATTTCAATTTCGCTGCTTGTAATTGGTCTGTTTAGGTGTTCTATTTCTTCTTTATCTAGCTTTGGGTGATTGTAGAGTTGTAGGAATTTGTCCATCTCCTCTAGATTGTTGAACTTGTCCATATAACTGTTCATAGTAGTTACTGATTATTCTTTTGATTTCTGCTGTGTCCGTTGTGATTCTCCTCTTCATTTTATGATTCTGTGTATTTGTGCTTCTCCCTTTTTTCCTTGTGAGCCTGGCTAGGGGTTTGTCTATTTTATTTATATTTTCAAGAACCAGCTCTTGTTTCATTGATCTTTTGGATTTTTTTTAAGTTTCAATTTCATTTATTTCTGCTTTGGTTTTATTATCTTTCTTCTACTGGTTCTGGGGTTTTTTTGTTGTTCTTTTCTAGATCTTTGAGCTTCGAGATTAGGTTGTTCTTTGAGTTCTTTCTTGTTTTTTGATGTGAGCTTCTATTGCTATATATTTCCCTCTTATTACTGCTTTTGCTGCATCCCATACTTAGGATATGGTGTCCTCCTTGTCATTCAATTCAAAGAATTTTTTAATTTCTTCTTTGATCTCCTCGTTAGTCCAGTGGTCTTCCAGTAGTGTGGCTTTTAATCTCCATGAGGTAGGATAGTTCCTTGCCTTCTTTTTATGATTTATTTCTAGTTTGATGCCTTCGTGGTCAGAAGAGATGGTTGGTATGATTTCAATCTTGCGTGTATCTGTTGATGTTTGTCTTGTGCCCCAGTATGTGATCGATCCTGGAGAATATCTTGTGCGCTTGAGAAAAATGTGTACTCCGTTTTTTTGGGTTTAGTGTTCTATAGATGTCTGTTAGCCCAAATGCTCTAGGTCCTTATTTAGAGCTTTAGTTTCTTTTACTTATTTTTTTGTCTGTTGATCTATCCATTGTTGATAGTGGTGTGTTGAAGTCTCCACTACATATGTGTTTCTCTGATGTCTGTTTTCAGAAGGACAACAGTTGTCTGATATATTTTTGTGCTCTTTCGTTTGGTGAGTATATGTTAATGAGTGTTTATTCTTCTTGAAGTATTGTCCCCTTAATCATAATGTAGTGACCATTGGGTCTCTTTTTATTTTTTTGAGTTTGAAGTCTGTTTATTGATATAAGTATAGCTGTTCCTGCTTTCTTTTTGGGCCCATTTGCTTGTAGGATTGTTTTTCCATCCTTTGACTTTAGCCTATTTTTCTTTTGTAGCTAAATGTGTTTCCTGGAGACAGCAAAAGGTTGGGTTTTGTTTCTTAATCAGGCTGCAACTCTGTGTCTTTTTTATGAAGAGTTTAGTCCATTACATTTAGAGTTAATATTGATATGTTAGCATCTGTATTTGCCATTTATTTGTTTCTTCCTTTGATTTTATTATTTATTCTTTTAATAACTTTTTTTTTGTCTTCTTTCGTTGTATTCGTCCTCTGAGTTCTGGCTTTAGGATTCCTTGTAGTTTTTTGGAGTGGGGTTTAGTCGCAATGAAATTCCGAGTTTCTCTTTGTCTGGAAGGTCCATATTCTTTCTTCATGGAGAAAGAGAGCTTTGCGGGATAGAGATTCTTGGGTTGGCATCTGTTTTCTTGGAGTCTGTTGAACTATGTCCCTCCACTCTCTCCTTGCCCGTAGTTTCTTCAGAAAGTCTGATGTCAGCCTGATTGGTTTTCCTTTGAATGTTATCTGTTCTTCCCTCTTGTCAGCTTCATTATTTTTTCCTTGTCCTGATTCTTGGGAGCTTACTATTATGTGTCTTGCTGTGTTTTCTTTCGTCGTGAAGTTGGTGTTCTTCTTGCTTCTTGTATATCAATTTTCAGCTCCTTCTTTTCTCATTTGGGAAGTTCTCTTCAATTATATCCATGAAATTTCTCTGTTCCTACATCTCTCTCCTCTCCTTCTGGATTTCTATAACTCTTTATTTCCTTTCCTCATGGAGTCAGATAGTTCCCGAAGTCTTTCTTCATTCTTTTTCCTTCGTACTTCTCTTTCTTTTCTGTTTTTTTCTTTTTATTTCTGTGTCTTCAAGATTACTTATTCGTTCTTCCTTCATCTATTCTGCTTTCATTGCTTTCCCAGAGTTCTTTAGTTCCTCCATTAATTCTTTGATCTCCTGCATTTCTCTTACTTCCTCTTAGGGACTCAATTTCCTTCTTCTGATCTATCACTTTTTTAATCATGGCAATTTTAATTCTCTTTCTGGAAGGCTCAGAAGTTCTTCAAGTTGCTGTCATTGCAATCTGGGGAGTGGTTTTTCTTTTGTGGTGTGCTTCTTTCCTGAGGAGTTTTTAGGTTGCGGTGTCTTCTACTCCCTACTGTCTGTTTTCTAATTGTCGTATGCGTTGGGACACTGTGTTGCTCGGACTGACTGACATCTTGGGTAACTTCTCGCTCCCCTCTGGCTCTTCCAGAGCCATCTCTGTCTTCTGGGGGAGCTTCTGCTGGTTTTAGGCAGTTTTTTACTGAAGAAATGTCCCTGTTCTCAAATGGCGAAGCGGGAATGCAGTCCCTGCGCCTCCGGTTTCAGGCACACTCTTCTGCGCACCCGGTCTGCCCGGACGTGGTGCCTGCTCCCTCTGTGGGCTCAGACTGCTGGTCGGAAGGGCCTGGCGGAATAACTTCCCGGCTGGCCACTGGGTCCTCCAGAAACCTTCTGCCCTTTTCAAGCAGTCTTAAGAAATGTCCTGTTTTATAGGGGTTAGTGACTTTTTTTTTCCTGGTCGCTAGGTGGCGCCAGAGATCTCTCCTATTGTCCTTGGGGCTGTTTTTCGCCTCCCCCCACCCCGTGGGACAGAGAACAGAGCGGAATGGTAGGGTACACCTCAACAGCTTTGGGGTGCTGTGTCTGCCTTGTGCCCCACCGTCGTGGAGAAACCACGCCCCGAATTTTCGTGCCCCGGGTCTCAGTTCAAGCCCTCAGTTCCAGGACGCGGCTGTAGCCCAGTTCAGTGGCGCGGGAATGGCGCCTTTTGCACTGCTCCCGTGCCTGGGCGCCTGTTCCTCTCACTCAGGAGGACCTTCACTCAGTGAGACCTCCGCGCGTCTCCCCGCAAGCCTAGGTCGTCTCCCCGCAAGCCTAGGTCGTTCCCCGCAAGCCTAGGTCGCAGGCGCGGGGACCTGGGCAGCTGCGATCCTGGTCTCTGTACTTGCTTTTCAAGCGCGCCGAGCGCGCCGCGTTTTCCGCGCAGGCTTACCGGCAGCCCGGGCTGTGTGCGTGTCTCCCGGGGTCTTTGTTCTCTCTAATGGCGCCCGGAGCCGTTTGCTCACTGCTGCGCGGATCCTGCAGGGTTCGCCTCAGCTCCCGTTCACGGGGTGTGGTGGCTGCAATAGTTCCTTTCCACTCACAGTCCCACTTGCTGTGTCGTTTGTTCTTGTGGGCCGTTTTGGTTTGTTGTTTCCTCCTCTCTGCCGGTCGGAGAGTGCCGCCTCTGTGGGCGGGGGAGGGGAGCAGGGTTCTGCGCTTCCCTCCCTTCTCGTCCTCTTTTATGGCCACTTTCTTCTTCGGGCAGTTCGCTGGCGTCACCCGTTTATCTTCCGTGTCCCACTTCTCACTGGGACCTGCCGCTTTTCCTCCCTATTCACTTTTTTTAATGGGAGATCTTACTCGCAGCGTCTCCTCGCCGCCATGTTGCTCCGCCCCCTCGCTTGTTCCTTTTATTTTAATTTTTTTAAAAGATTATTTATTTATTTATACAAGCACTGGTACAGTCAGAAGCGCGGGAGGGTGAGAGGATTTACCAGAGCCAGAGCGGGGAACAGAACAGGCAGACTGGTGAAATACACTGCTGAGGGGAGCAGTGGGCCCGGCAGGAGAGGTCTGTCATGCCATGTGGGACCGTTCCCGGTGGCCGGGGATCGAACCGGTGCTGCAGAGGCTGCGGGCAGCTTTGCAGCCCAGTGCTCAACCGCTGCACCACCCCGCGAGGCCCCCAATCAATGATATTCTGATAGGACTATATGGATGAACTGTGGGTACTTTGGTGGTTGGTAGAGTGTAGTAACGACACCTGAAAGGGGAAATCTTATACCTCTAAAACAAAAATACTAATGTAAAGCAAATTTAATACAACAACAACAACAAAAAAAAGAAAATGTAATTATGTCCAGAATACATGAAATTTATATATATTTCAATCTTAAACATAAAACAAACTTAAAATATATTAAAATATTATATTCTGAGGCAGCCTCATCTACTAATGTATATTCCTTCCAAACTGACTCAGAATATTTTTGTGGTTGTTGTTCACTTATTAAGGTTTCTTAATTTTTCTAACATAGAACCAAAGAGAGCATAGAAAATCGACAAGTCCACTGCTTTTTTCAGTTTTCCTTAATAATCATCAAAGGCTATGTTACTACTCTACAATCTCATTTTAGCTTCTGAGCCAATAGCTAATTTATCATGAGTTATTTATTTTGAACTCATTCATAATTTATATTCTACCAATTTCCAAAAGATAGTTTGAGTATTATATTTCAAATTATCTGTCCTAGGAATGGTTGAAGTGAAAAATAAAAACAAAAACCAACTGTGGCATTGAAAGGGTTCTTATCAGCTACATTCTTCAGGAATTCAGACTAAAACCCCCCTTCCCTCCCCTAAAGCAGTGCTCTTATGTTAAACATAGACTTATTTATTTGGGATACAGATAAAAATCGTGCAAAATAGGGTGCAAATTTGATGTCACATTTCCTGTGTACTCTGTTAGAATTGCAAAAATGGGAGAAAGGTTAGAGGGTGACTGAGCAGGCACTCCCAACCTGCAGGGTAGGCCCCTCTTTGCAAGCTCCATGGGTGGTGGTATCTAAACTGGTGATGTAAGGGGTTAAGCATAGCACTGGGAAGCTGTCTGCAGCCTCTGCAACATGAGTTCGATCCTAGCCAGGGAGCTACCCACACAGCGCAGCAGACCTCTCCTGACTCCTGCTGCTCCCCTCTGCAGTGTATTTCAGTCAATCCACCTGTTCTGCTCCTTACTCTGTCTCTGGTGAATCCTCTTACCCACTCCTTGCATCTCTGGCCTTTATCCCAGTTCTTGTATGCATAAATAAATAATTCCTAAAAAAAAATAAATTGGTGAAAGTCAGACCCATCTATGATGAAGTGCTCTTGGGCCTCTATCCATATCATTTATAGGAATAGAGATTTGAGGATTAATTTGACATACATCTAGACTTAAATTGTATGTGAGTGAGTGAGTGGGGGAGAAGATGCCAGAACATCTTTCTTTAGAAGAAGAAAAAAAAGTTATGCTGTAGGATAACACGGAAAAGAACCCATAGAGAATACTATTAAATAGGTTTTAATTTGATGAAAACATTCTTTGGAAAAGTAAATCTACCATAAATGATCATTTGTGGCCAAAGTTTATTATTATAATCTTAAAAAAAATGTTATTCCGAGGCATAGGATCACACCTCCTCAAATCATGATTGTATTAATAGATTTTTTTGATATGCATTTTTATGTCAGAGCTAAGTTTTGTCTATTTAATCTATTTTCTCTAAGGATATCTGCCAGTTTGTTTCCCTCTCCTGACATTTTGTGGCTTACATATCTTGATTCATCAGACATTTTTTTTTTAAATTGAAATAGCAAAAAATTTCCTCAAACATAGTTCATTTTGTACTGCATATTGATATTGGGTAAATTCTGTCTCAATAACATTGGCAAGAAACATAGTATTGTTATTCAGTGGAATTCACCTTACATGTATTCAAGGCCACTGAGCGGATTCTTTCCACAGATTCTGCTTCATCTCCTCTTTCCTCCATGAATAATTTCTTCTGAATTCTGTACTCCCATCTCTTTGTTTCAGGAAACCTCAGCAAAAAGCAAGAGTCTCTTTCTGGCAAGGCCTTACTTTTTGCCAGTGACCCACCAGCTCAGCAAGGTTCCTATGTGTGAAAGAGGCTGCAAAATGATCTTGTAATTCAAGTTTGTGTTCTCACTTCTTTAAGATTCTAGCCAGCCTTTAGTAAAACATTTGAAATAGAAACATTACTGAATATTCTCACTTTCCAATTTTAGCTCTTCCACCTAGAGCACCATGAATTGCTGGTAACATCTGAGTCTTAACTTCCTCATCTCTAAACTAAGGACATTCCCAGGTTTGTGATGAAAGGAGGAGCTGATGAGCACAGTGCATCTGCATATGGTGGTGCTTGATAAATGGTAAGTACTATTATTATGACAGAAGCATTCCATTTTTATTGACAAGTTTATTTAGCCTTTTCCTAGGGTCTTAGGTTTTGTTCCATATTACTCTCAAGTTTCTTACAAGTTCTCATCTTTTTATATCTGTGATTCAAAATCTTTGTGACTTAAAAAAAAATTTATGTTCTTGTATGTTTACATTCTTATTGTTACTTAATTAGCTTTAAAATATTTTATTAATTTCTTTTAAAACGTTATTTTACTGTTATTATTCTACTTTTGTTTATATTTCAATTTCCTCTTCTACAGAGGTATACATATATGAATTCTGAATTTATTTTCTGATTTCGTTTTTATACTAAAGGCTTACATGAAAACAAGGCTGCTTTTGGGGTACTAGTTTGCTCTTATCATAAAGGGTTGGTGGCAGTCTATTTTCCCCCAACTATGTTTAACAGAGTTCTTAGAATTTGTATGGGAGCATATGATCCAGCAATCCCACTCCTAGGTATTTACCCAAAGGACACAGAAACATCAATTCCAAAGAGCACCTGCACCCCTATGTTTATAGCAGCACTATTTACAATAGCTCAGCTTTGGAAACAACCCAAATGCCCAAAAATAGATGACTGGATCAAGAAGATGTGGTACATATACACCATGGAATATTACTCAGCATTCAAAAAAGATAAACACATGCAATTTGCAGCAACATGGATGGCGCTGGAAGGGATCATGCTCAGCGAAATAAGCCAAAAGAAAAAGAAAAATACCGGATGGTCTCACTCATAGCAGGAATATAGAAAACTTAAATAAGGGACCAGGAAAATGAATAACTATAAGAAAGTGAAAATCAAAATCAACAAAAACTATGAACCAGAGACACTCTATGGGGGTGGGGGCGGGGAGGGTAGGGATTGGGGTCAAAATAAGGGGGTTGCAATTGTATGGGGAATATAAAAAATAAAATTTATAAAAATAAATATTATACCACAATTCTGTGACAGAAAAAAAAAAAAAAAAAAAAAAGAATTTGTATGGGAGCAAACAAAATCTGGAGAGGCTTAAGACAGCCAGAGTTTAAAATCTGCTGAATGCACGTGTAACAATTATCTTTACCACAACAGCATAGTCTCATAGCAGTCATTAATTACACTGGTACTTTTACTTTGTAGTGCTGTTTTTGCTGTTTTTAATGCATTTTCCTGGCAACACCAATAATTAAACACATATTTAGAGTAACAATGCAAATAACTCATGATTTTTTCCTCATTTGTTCATTAAAAATTAATTAGTGTTTTATTCACTAATTTACTATCCAACAAATTAAGTATTGAATACTTTATTGAAGGGATGGTTCCTGTGTTGGTGCATCCACCATTAGCTATTTAGCCTGCACAGACTGGTATGTAGCCATGAGCCTATGGTTAATAGAGCATTTGAAATGTGTCAATATATGTAAGGAACTGAAATTTTTCTTTTATTTAATTTTAACATTAAATTTTAATACTGAAGTTGTGTAAAATTTCTGAATAAATTTAACTTTATTGAATGTGCAATATCATTTTATGTTAATTACACATTGCAATGGTAATACTTAAATATATTTCATTAAATTAAAATATTAAAATTAATTTCACCTTTTTTAACCATTTTCAATTTGGCAATTATAAAATTATGTATGTGGCCTGCATTATGTTTCGATTGGCTAACAATTGCATAGGCAATCCTATGGCCATCAAATAAGAAGCTAGTACGAAGTAATGTCACAATAATGTGAAAAAGGTATGACTGATTAGTATTAGAACTTATGAAAAGAAAATTAATCATTATTCAAAAATAGAAAAGAAACACCTAAGAAGACATCTTCAATTCTGAAAGTTGGAGAAAGTATCTATAGGGTAGGAGAAAAGCAATTACTTAAATCTTAGGCAATAAAATGACTGATAAAGCTGAGAGGAATTACCACTGTCAATTGATATCATGAAATATAGGAATTAAAAGTCATTCATGATTCATCTCTAAACCCTCATCTTTTGCAAAAATTGTTTATTCAGGAAATCTTCAAAGGTATTTATTGTATACCTACTATGTATTAGGGATTGTTTTAAACTAGATGCTGGAGACACAGCAACAAACAAGACAGAAAAATCCTTACTCTTGTTACATTCTAATTGGAGATACATATAATAGACAATTGTTAAATAAATGTACAAAAGAAAAGATAATTTCAGATTTTGACAGTTCTAGGAGGAAAATAAAATGGTGATAGCTACAGAGAGATGGAGGAGTAAGGAAGGCAGCATCGGCTAATTTAAATGGAGTGTTCAATGATGACTTCATGGAGAAAATTGCATAGGAGTTGAAAATTGGAAGTAAAAAATTATAAAACAAACCAAGATCTGTTTGAATGAACTGACAAATGGAAAGACCTAAGGACTAGAGTAACCTTGGTATTTTCCAGAAATAGACTACTATGATGGTACATATGAAGCTGGAACTTAGGCAGAAGCCGGATCATATCTGACCTTAGAAACCCACATAATGACTCTGGATTTATTCTATGTATGATAAAAACTGTTGAATTTTGATCAGAAATATGATATGAATTGATTGACTACTGCTTGCTCTGTGTAGAGGATGTAGAGGAGTCAATATTGTTTATCATAGAAACTATTTCCCCATTTGTAGTCTCGCCATTTAAAATTATTTAAAATTATTGCTTCCTATTTTTGTTATCATTATTTTGATGACATATTTGCTCTTCTTTGTTTATAGGATTAAAAATTGCAGGTATATCTGATGCCTCACTATGTCCCTCCTGAGGTGTTTCACCATCACCACATATTTTATGCTTACCATTCACTTGCAAACTTTTACAATTTTGTCCTATAGTTAGTCCATAAAGAATATCTTCTATCTACTATGTTTATTTATGATTTTATGAGAATGTATTATTTGTTGCAAAGATTTTTTCAGATTTATTGAGATAAAAATAGCATAAAATACTTTGTAAGTTTAAAGTGTACAGCACATCAATTTGATATACTTAAATATTGCAAAATGTTTACCCTTGTAGCATTAGCTAACACTCCATTGTGTCATATAATTACTATTTCTTTTTCGTGGTAACAACATTTAAGATCCTACTTACCAATTTTCATGTGTATAATACAGTATTGTTAACTATAATGTCAAGAATTTGTTCATCTTCTAACTGGAAATTTATACTCTTCACCAACATCTCCCCATTCATGACCCCATTCCAACCCCACCACCCCCATACCCTTCCCCGAACAGCCCCTGGTAACAATCACTTTACTCCTTGTTGCTATGAGTTCAACGTTTTTAGATTCCACATTTAAATGATATCCTACAATATTTGTCTTCTCTGCTTCACATTTTACTTAGCACAACATTCTCAAATTTCATCCAACTTTTTGCAAATGAGGAAATGGTAGGATTTTCTTCTTTTTTTTATGACTGAAATAATATTCCTCTGTGGGGTGTGTGTGTGTGTGTGTGTTTTACATACTCTTTATCAATTATCCATTTGGTCACTTCGGTTGATTTTGTATCTTGGCTATTGTGAATAATGCTGCAGTGAACATGGGGGTGCAGATATTTCTTGAGATTTTCATTTCTTTCGGATATAAACCCAGAAGTGAAATTTCAGGATCATATAGCAGTTCTATTTTAATATTTTGAGAAACCAACATGTTTTTCATAGTGGTTTACCATTCCTATGAATAAATGCACAAGAGTTCACTTTCTCCACATTTTGCCAACACTCACTAGCTCTTGACATTTTGGTGATAGTCATTCTAACAAGTATGAGGTTATATGTCTCATTAAGATTCTGATTTGCATTTCCCTGATGATTACTAATGCTAAATATATATTTTTATGTGTATGTTGGCCACTTGTATGTATTCTTTGGAAAAGTGTCTACCTATTCAGTTTCATTGTTCCAATAAAATTATTTTTTATTTGTTTTTGCTATTGAGTTTTATAAATTCTTTATATATTTTGTACTTTAAGCCATTATCAGATGTGTGATTTGAAAATACCCATGTACAATAGGTTGCCTTTTCTTTTTAAAGATTTTATTTATACAAGAACTGGAGTACAGTCCAGATGTGCGGGAGGGTGAGAGGATTTACTAGAGACAGAGAGGGGAGCAGAACAGGCAGAAGGACCAAAGACACTGCTGAGGAGAGCAGCAGGCAAGGCAGGAGAGGTCTGCCGTGCCATGTGGGTATCTCCCTGGCCAACTGGGAGTTGAACCCATGCTGCAGAGGCTGTGGACAGCTTCACAGCACTGTGCTCAACCTGCTGTGCCACCACGGAGGCCCAGGTTGCCTTTTCACTTTTCTTATGGTTTCCTTTGTAGTGCAGAAGCTTTTTAATTTGATGTTGTACCACTTGTTTTAGTTTACTTTTGGTGTCATTAATTGAGGGGAAATATCAATAAAAACTTGAATCTGAAGTGCTTCCTTTATTACATTTGTCTTTGTCAAAGAAAACCAAAGTTTTTTACAAGTCAATATTTGGATAAACTTAAATAAATTAGAATTTTTGCAGTATATCCTCGTGTGTGTCTGGCTGCTGATATTGCAATACAATCACTGGGCAAAATGGTTATAATAATTTATGTTTGGCTATGCTATCAGACTGATTCTACTAAGATTCCAATAAGTAAAATGTCTGAAAACAATTTAAGAATAAACTATGTATTACGAATGCCATTAATAATAATGAAAAGGCAAAATTAATTGAGTTGTGAAGACACAGATCTTTTCTTTTATGGTCAATGTGTAAAACTTTGTGGTGTTTCACTTGATGAACATTAAGCTCATTTTTGTCCACATTAAAAATAAGAAATTTCTTCTGCAAATATATCAGCACCTGCAGAGGCATGGCTAAATGGCTATGCTATGCTTTTTTTTTTAATTTTTTTTTATTTTTTATTTTATCAGCAGGAGACTCTCTCTTCCCAGAACAGTTGCCTGGCACACTGTCTAAAATGTGACTCCCTTGTGTTTTGAAAAAGATGGTGTCTCCACTGAAAGGACAGCACACAATAATGGGACTTTTGGCTTGGAGTTGCTGGCTGAATAACAAATCTTCACTGGTGAAAAATGAATCCATACAACCTGCTCTGTATCAAAACTCATAAAACTGTGTTTGGTATGCATAGGTTGACATCTTGTCTTGTTCTTGTTTCAGTTTCAGTGGCAAACATGATACTAAGGCAGGTATATTTTCATTGACCAAATTGAGATTTTTCTTCTTTCTCTCCTCTCACTCTTTCCTTTCAAAGATAAATTTGTTTCCTTTCTCAGTGATTTATACAGCTACGTGCATTACAATACTGCTTTACATGCGAGTTTTTATTTTGACTATCTCAAGGTGATAAATTGTCTTTCATGGCATTCAGAGAATTTAGTTTAATATCAAGAAATAGTCAAATTGAGACAATTGCATGGATAGAAGTTTCAAACCTGTCTTTTAATCTAGTGTATTGAGTTCATTTTGAAGAAGCATTAAAGAAGAGTAAAGTGTTATTTATCACACTAAATTTGTTTATAATTTCCAGTAGCTACTAAAAAACATGAAGAGGATGTTCTGGTGGCAACCATACCAGGCTGAGAACGTTTATTGTTGATTTGGGCAAATGGATAAGGAATCTTGGAGCCTTAGGTAGGTATGACATGCCTTTAATGCTGAAGCAGGGGACAAAGTACAGAAGCAGAGCAGAGGGCAGGGAGGTTGGGAGGCTGGAAGGCAGGCAGCAAGTGAGCCTCCAAGCCCCTGTGATCTCTGCTATCTCTCTCTGGCTTCTCTCTCTCTCTCAGGTTGTCTTTTATTTTTAAGATTTATTTATTTATACAAGAACTGGGGTACAGGCCAGAGATGTGGGGGGTGAGAGGGTTCACCAGAGACAAAGCGGGGAGCAGAACAGGTAGACAACCGAAAACACTGCTGAGGGGAGCAGCATGCGAGACAGGAGAGGTCTGCTGTGCCATGTGGGTATCTCCCTGGCCAGCCGGGAATCGAACCCATGATGCAGAGGCTGCAGACAGCTTCACAGTGCTGTGCTCTACCCACTGCGCCACTGGGGAGGCCCGCAATCTTATCTTGTAATGATCTTCACATGTCCATAGTCATAGGTGTGTAAACCCCATGCTTGTGCTCACAAGCATTTTTTGCAATAACACATCACCGTGGGTAATGAAACCTGGGAGGAAGCAAAGCTATGGCTATAGCATTTAGCAATGGGAGATGAAAAAGAGCCTGCGCCTCTCCATTTCCCTTACGGATGTTATATATTCAAAGACATTAAATACAAAGTTTTTTTTTTTTTAAAGAGCTGATTTCTAGACTTCTTAAACTTCTAATAACTGGTAGAATCCATAACTACCCTATATACCAATCTCTAAAGCTTAAATTGCAAAAACTCTACTTTAAGGTTGTTAGATAAAATATAGGACACTCAGTTCAATTTGAATTTCAGGTCAATAATCAATATTTTTAGTGTAAATATCTCCTAACAATTATTGAAGAAATCTAGCAACTCTACTATCTGATACTATATTAAGAAATGATAATTTAGGTGTCAGTAGCTCAAAAACTATAAACTACTATGTAAAAATGAGGATTTATGTGTACATGTGATGAGGCCTACTTAGCTTTTTTGATGTACACTAAAAACTACAGTTATTTATGTGTCTCAAGAGAAATTTCAAAACTTTGACCAAGTCTTTCCTTTTTTTTTTGTCTTGCACTTTACTGCTGCAAATCTCCATATTCTTCAGCACTCCACACTAGTAGTTTATGGGACCACTGAAAATAAGCAAGGTTGTTTATTGGCAATTTGATGCAAGATCCAGGTCTTCAACATATATGTCTGTAAAGCAGCAATGTTCATAAAATCAATTCCCATGTTAACACATACCTTTTTATTTCGCATATTAACAACAATAATAACAATAATTGTTATTAAAATAATCTAATATACAGATTTTGGAACCAATGAATCTGGGTTTCTACTTCTAACATACTGTAACTGTATAGCCTTAGAGGAATCATTTAACTACGCTTTGCTTCTGTCCCCTCCTGTTAACTAGAGTTAATAATGGTACTGGCCTCATAGGTTTGTTGCAAGGATTTAATATGTTAATATAAGTACTGAGAGCTAATCAGTTGCACCACCGGAGCTCCTAATATGTTGTTGGGTTTTTGGTTTATTTTCTGTGTGTAGTTACTATATCAAGGTTTTTATAAAATTACCACATTTAAACTTCATAACAATAATTTGAAGTTAATTTTATTAATATACTCAATAATGTGATATGCCTAGTTTATAGTCAGGATTCAAGCCTTGTGTTTTTAATCATCATGTTATCCAATAATATGTTGATTACATACACACATACTCTCAGGAGTTGAGTTATTTGTTTAACTAAATCTAAAGGAAGAAACCCATTTTAATAGGGGAAGTGTTTTTAATTGTGATGCTTGTTTTCTCTTTTCATCAAGACTGTATTCAAGAAATCCCAGGACACCGCAACCTACCTTTGACTAGAATTGTTGCTTTTGTTTGTTGCATTCATCAAACAATAACATCTGTAGTTTTGTTACTTTGAAAAGTGCAAAGACTTCTTAATTATGAATTTTTTTCTAAAGATTTATTTATTTATTTATACAAGCACTGGGTACAGTCAGAAGCACGGGAGGGTGAGAGAATTCACCAGAGCCAGAGCGGGGAGCAGAGCAGGCAGAAGGACCGAAGTACACTGCTGAGGGGAGCAGCGGGCGGCAGGAGATGTCTGTGCGCCATGCGGGACCCTTCTCCAGTGACTGGGGAGCAGCCGGGGATCGAACCGGCGATGCAGAGGCTGCGGGCAGCTTTGCAACCCAGCGCTCAACCGCTGTGCCACCGGGGAGGCCCAATTATGAATTATTCTTAATAGTTCTTTTTTTTGGCTGTGTGTCAGTCTACTTTTCCATCCATAGACAGGCACTCATAAGCATGTATATGTATCTGTTAAACTTATAGTTCAACTTAATGAGAAATTGGTTACTAATTATCTAGTGATATCCTAGATTTAAAAAAAAAAAAGAAAAAGAAAGAAAAGGAAATTTGTCACTTTTTTGTTGAATGGTGAAGTGAAGACAAATACAGAGAAAACATCTGAGAAAAATCAATCAACAGAGATTGCTAATTGGGGGAGCTGCATATCAGTTAAATGAAAATAAAGGAAGATAGTAAAACTGTGAAACCACACTGAAGCATACTGCAACCCAGTTTTAGAGGAATATTTTGGTCCAACAGACACAACAGATTTCAAAAGCAAATGATATTTAAAATTCTTTTGAGTTTGTCAAAATATTGTGAGGACATGTAAACCTTAGTGACAATTTCTTGAAAAATCATTTCTTCTTATCCCCACACTTAACTTCTTAGAGATGTTTTCACTGCTTTTCTTGAAATCCCACAAATTAGCAGAATTCTCACTTCCTTGCTCTGGAGAGAAGCTTCCTTCCTATACTTCCCCTTGGTCCTTTAAGTCTTCTTCTCTTCCCCCTTTTCTCTAACTTCTATTCTATTTTCTCTTCATATCCACCCACTAGTTTACACTCACTATCATTTCATCATCTCTACTCCTAAAAGGAAAAATGAGAAACTTCAGGCAAAGTAAGGACCCTCTTGGAGAAAGGGAGACAAAAAGACCAGCAACATTCATTCTATTTTGTTTTGTTTTGTTTTGTGCAATCACTGTTGAAACACTCTGAAGACACATACAAGGCAAAATTTTTCAAATGAAATGAAGCAAGCGCAATTTATATTTACCCATTCTAATAAATGACATATTTGATGAATTTACCAAAGCATATGCTATTAATGACACTGATTCTTTTCCTGAGCCTCTCATTATCTGCCTCTCTTTCCCACCCTTCTCTCTCTTTCTCTCATGTTCACACACACACCACATACACACACAGAGTTCTCTTCTGGTTTATATTTGAAGTTAGTCAATGAATCTAATTCATTTTGCACTGTTGGTCACAGGCAAATGGTCTTTCAAATAAGCGTGTTGTTTTCTGGAGAATACTATCAATTACCTGATGAAATCAAGAGAGGTGGCAAGAGAGCCAAATGTGGGCCTTAGAAAGATGTACTTTTTATACATTAATCTTTAGTGATGACTTGAAAAAAAGATGTACAATATAATCAAGACCTTGATTTCTATGGTTTTGGTAAACAAAAGTAGTACTAATAATGCAAATTAAAGATTTAATGTTGTAATGTGAAACAAAGAAAGCAAGTGGAGACATTTTGATGAAAGAGAGGGTTGTAAAATATTAATATTAATATAACAATAATAGTGGCAAATAATAACAACTGTGAAGAGATTTAAGCACATATTATCTAATTTAACTCATAGATCAATGCTGGCAGTGGTGTTGTTTTCCTACTGATAAAGGGAGGAGCTGAGATTTATGTGAATTAAGTAACTGCCTGTGGTCTATCAGTCTATCATGGCTTGTAAAATACAGAGCCAGGATTCAAATCCATCTCTACTTAATCTAAAGCTATGCTTTAAACATTTTGATAAATACATCTGTGTGGGTAAATACATATTTAGGTGTGTTTTTTATGTGATACATATTTGCACATATATGATAACCATAGTAAATGCTTCAATAATCAGTTTCCTCCTATAGGGAGAAGATATTTACGAGATGAGGAGAACTTTCTTCTAAGGTTATAATTTTTTTTAAGATTTATTTATTTATTTATTTATTTATACAAGCACTGGGTACAGTCAGAAGCGCGGGAGGGTGAGAGAATTCACCAGAGCCAGAGAGGGGAGCAGAGCAGGCAGAAGAACCGAACTACACTGCTGAGGGGAGCAGCGGGCGGCAGGAGAGGTCTGCGCGCCATGTGGGACCCTCCTCCAGTGGCCGGGGAGCAGCCGGGGATCGAACCGGTGCTGCAGAGGCTGCGGGCAGCTTCACAACCCAGCACTCAACCGCTGCGCCACCGGGGAGGCCCTAAGGTTATAATTTTGAGACAGATCGTCATAATACAATGTCACATAGCTGTGTGTTTGGATACTGGAAGAAATAGAGGATTAAAAGGTAAAGTGAGGTAATGTCATGGTGGATTGTGTGAGTGTAATAGTTTATCATTACCTTTCATATGTCTTCCTGGGTGTTTTCACGTGCTTATTTCCAGAGGGTATATTATTTTCTTTTTCACTGATTCATGATTGAGTTGAATTTCTTGCTTCAGCATTATTTAATTTCTTTTATCTATTTTACCCATATTGACATCTTCTTTTAATGTTGAGTATCCTCATTAACTGCTGTGACTGGTCATCAATGGATTGTGATAATACAGAAGGAAATATGCAGGGAAGTGAATACTGTTGGTCTCTTAGAGAGGCTTGTTCAGAGAATCAGAGACTTCCCAAGCAGTGAGGACTGATGCCTGTGGTTTATGGGAAGCCTAGATGACTCTTATTCCTGAAAGGGAGAATAGGGAACCAGGCTGGTCATGCTTTAACACAAACCTTTTATAACACCATTTGGTCCTATGAATAGTGTCTGATTTTAGTTAGTCTTGGGCGCCTCTTACATGAACATCAAATAGCTAAATGTGTCCCTAAACTTCTGACATGAGGATGGGATACTATAATTTGATATTCCATATTCTCTCAGTTGGTAGTAAATGCAGGGGCCAAACACTGCAGGAACTCAGGCACATTAGTTTAGGTTTCCAGCTCAGCACACTAGTAAATGATGGTCTTGAGGAATTGCTCAAAGCTCTGACTTCCCACTGATAGTAGGGATACCTCAGCGCCTGACAATCTCACATTTACTGAGTACCTAGCAGTCATATATGGATGCAATGGGTTTTATAGCCTTTAGACATGCTCAATCATCTTCAAAAAGATGCTGTTTAGTTGGGAAACAAGGTGGACTGCTGAAGAATTGGAACCCTATAAATAAGATTTGTCAGAAGTTCCCACTAGTTTGAATCGTATGAAGTTTTGAGGTCACTGCTAATTTATATTGTGTTACAAACTCTAGTCCATAAAATGGGCCCAGTTTTACCTTGCAGTAGAGCTTCCCAGGAATCTGGATACAAGTGCATTGCCTTCAATAATGCTCACAAGTATTGTGTTGTAAACATAATGGAACATCCAATATAACAGCTATTGCTTTGTCACGTTCTCATTTCATGGATAAAGACAATGATAGAAAAGGATGAAATACACATGAATTGTACAAATCGTGGTCTTCTGTTATTTTATCTCTAGTGTAAAGGTCTACTCATCCATGACAAAGTGAATTCCATAGGGAGAAATGGAAGCTTTAGAATAAGGGCTGTCAAACCTCAGTGTGAATCAATGTCACCTGGAAGATTCAACAGAAACAACTCTTTGGTCCCCAAGCCCAGAGTTCCCATTTGCTGGGCCTAGAGTCAGGGCCCCTAATTTACTTTTCTAACAAGTTCCCAGGTGACACTGATGCTGCTTCTCCAGGGAATACCCTTTGCAAACCACTATCTTAAAACACAGGAAGAAAGGATAAAGAAAAAGTAGCCTCATGCTAAAGTGTTCTGCCTTATATCTGAAAAAGCAGTGAATAAAGAAGCGGGACTAAATGTCTAAGTTATTAAAGTTTGTTATTCTTTACAGGTAATATTAAAATGCAGAGCAGACTTAGAAATGGTGGGAAGTCATGGAACAGAACTATTTAATTTAAAGATGTCATTTGCTGCTTGTGCTTATTTATTTTGTAGAAAGAGACTTGTTTTCTCATGTTCAACTTAATTTTATTAAGGCTGGTGTATTCTAAGGGAAATTACAAACATTGTGACATTTGACTTCTTTAGTACTTTAGTATTTACCTATAAAAATGACATTTACTTAGGGCCTCCCCCGGTGGCACAGCGGTTGAGCACTGGGCTGCGAGGCTGCCCGCATCCTCTGCAGTGCCTGTTCGATCCCCGGCCACCGGCGAGGGTCCCACAAAAAAGACATTTACTTAAATAACCAAAATATCATGATTACAAGCTAAGAAAATTAATAATAATTACTTACCTAATACTTATCTATATTCAAATTGCTTAAAATTATCCCCCAAATGTCCTTTTTATCTCATTTCTCCACATCAGGATCTAGTCCAGGATAACATATTGCTTTTGGGTGTTGTGTCATATAAATCTTTTTTCGTTTAGAACAGTTGTTTCATGACACTGAGTTGCCAAAAAGAGAGGCCCATTTGTCCTGTAGAATGTCTCATTTTTCTGAATTTCTTGTGCATTCTTGAGAAAAGCGTTGATCAGATTATGGTCAATATTTAAGTAGAAGTGCATACTAGCTAATGTCATGTATACCATACTGCATGATATCAGCAGACAAAGAATATCTGATTTTCTCATCATTTGCATTGCTCAGACTGTGCATGTTAATGACTTCCTAATCATCTGCTATTATGCCACTTTCTCTCATTGCTACCAGAGTATAATCTATGTAGTGTTACTTTGATAATATACAGACGTCTGATCCTTGCATTTTTAACTTATGGATTTAAAACCACCTGATAATTCTTCCCTAAATCAATAATTTCATTAAGTCTTGAAAAATAACAATTTACTAATTCTCTTATCCCTTCTCTCTATATATTAGCTGGCATTCTTGTTAAAATTAGAGCTTTTGTTTACAACTGAGGCTGTTTGGTCACCTCAAATGGTATTTTCTAATGGAAAGCTCAATCTTCCCATAATTTACCAATTTTCAAAGTAATTGGTGTGATTAAATGCCTCAAATGTTGACAAATCGTAGATTCTAGCTTTTTCTGTAAAAGTATCATTAAGGACAGATTGATTTTCACAGACTAAATGTGGGTCAGTTGCCTACCATTATTCTGAAAGTGTATTCATCTGACGGAGTAAGCTGTCAAGAAGCAAAGAACTGAAGACAAAAAGGACAACTTGTGACAGGAAACAGGTGAATGCACTACCCAAAAAACTCAAGGTCTCATATTTTTTGTTAGCCTCTTCAGGGTGAAGCATGGAAGGAGACACATCTAACCAGAAAAGGACTGACAAGTGAGAAGACATATGCCATTTGCTTTGAGAGACATTCATTCCAACATATCCAGATTGGAGAAGAGTGGCCACTAATTTTTCTTACTAGAAATGTAAAAAAAAAAAAAAAAGGCAAGGGGATGTAATGTTTGCAATGTGTTTGGTTTGAGTCTATTTTGGGAGTGGTAATGATGGAAGAAATGCTGTCTTTTATTGTATTTATAACCATGCTGACTTTGCAAAGGGAAAACAGACTAAAGTCATTAGATGAATGTAAAAAGGCAGTTAAATGTAAACATAAGGGAATGATTTATATGGATGTCTTCAGCATTTTTTCTATCTCCCAGAGCTTATTTGAAACAACAACAATAACAACTACCCATCATTACAGAATTAGAGGAAACCATTTTATTTACCTCAGGTTGAAGTAAAAGTAAGTCCCAAATTATTTCAGTGAGTTTGCTGGTGATAGTCACAGCTGTTTTAATTGTGTAGACCCCATGTAGTTGAACTTTGGCAGATGTTTTAGAATCATCTCTCTTGAGTTTTGTTACCCTGCTTTTGTGTAAGTGTCAGCCATAGGGATGCAAGATGTCTTTGATGTCTGTGCTTTGATTGTTGCAATGGCAGATTTGTTAATGTAAAGATAGCACCTTCACTTTTCTCCACACCCACTGCTGGAGAGTCAGGTAATCTACCATGGAAAGCCACGGGGAGCTCTGAACTGGGTGAGTTTACCAGCAAATGCCATTTGTTGGAACATATGCCCCTTTCTTAAGACCTTTGTCCCTGGACTGCTGTTTTGATCTGAATTCCAAGCCAAGGTGACATTTCATCTTTGCTAATCAAGCCATGTTCATTCTCTAGCTGTGGAATGAATTACTTGTTTTCCAGAAATATGTTCAAAAGAAACATCCTGAGAATTTTCCAGATACACATATTTGTCAATGCAAAAAGTTCAGGAATTGGCATCTTGAAGAAGAGGAGTAAAAGTCATTTTATTTCTTATTCCAGAAGTATTTATTGAATACTTGCTAGGTATCTTGAGGGACTACTTTTCTTAATCAAATATGTATATTTTCTTTACAGATTATATCTTACTCTCAAATCTTGCATTTTCAAAGCATGTAAGTCAGTAACTGAAGATGGAAGAATGTTTTTGTCCTTTGGTTTCAATTTAACCTTTATCACATTCAAGTAACAAAAATGTCCAAAATGCTTCCAAGTCTCACTTATTGACAGTTATCTAGACCTTTGAATATGTGTTTATAAGAATAGGATATTGCAAAATTTCAAAAAAACAATCCAGTGGTTCATGTAGCTTCTTACTAAATTCAATTCCACATGTATAGTTTATATTTCATGCAAGGTTTGCCTTCAAAATGATTTATTTTTGATTTAAAGACAAGAGAAAAAGAAACTAGAAGATAATTTGCACCTCTGTGAATCTGTGAGCACAATAAATATTACAATTAAATTGTTAATTCCAAGAAAGCTGCAGTTGTTTTAAAACTTTATTTCTCAGGTCTATAAAATAAAAAATAAAAAATGCCTTTGCTGGTAAGCTTCTGAAATCAATTAGTGTATCTAACAGCCAATGAAGTTTTCGCTGGAGGTTTTGATGTG